>NW_026900628.1:0-177323 GCF_033783945.1 Neopsephotus bourkii
TTCCTTTCCTTTCCTTTCCTTTCCTTTCCTTTCCTTTCCTTTCCTTTCCTTTCCTTTTCTTTTCTTTTCTTTTCTTTTCTTTTCTTTTCTTTTCTTTTCTTTTCTTTTCTTGGAGAGGGAAAGCATGAACAATATTTAGATGGAAAACTTAGAATCAAGGAAAAAACTCTCTACTTTGATTTGTGATAGCTGGAAATATTAGTTTTTACATAGAGGGGAAAAAGAAGCAAAATTTGTGGTTTCCAAAAGACTCCCAAATTTGCATTTGCATCTAAAATTGTATCAACTTAATATGTAGCAGTTTTAAGGAGTGTTGGAGGGGAAAACCCTTGTTACTGAAAAAAATAATCCTTGCAGTTTACACAGCAGCTGTTTCTTCACATGGTACATAGCTTTCACAGCACAATGACACAGAACAATATCTATGTAAACTAGTAAATTCCAGAAGCATTTTGACATCAACTTCACAGGCAGTGGTTTGCTGAAGAAGATAAATTTCAACTTGACCTTTCAATCACTCATACAATGTTATAGTTGAGTCTTTCGAGATGCAAGACTTTCTTTATAAAATATCATTTAGCAAACGTGCAAGGAAAAAATTAAACATATAAGAATATATTATGACAAACAGGTTTTTCAAATATATATCTTAAGGTTTTACCATGTATGGTGGAGTTTGGTTTCTTATCACTTTAAATGAGAACTGGAAAAGCAGCAGATTGAAAACTATTCTAGTTCTAAATAATTAGACATGGAAAGGCATTAATAAGACTAATTACTTACATCAGAAACAGAGATAACATTAGAAAGATGCCTTTAATTTTTAATAAAACAATTAAAGGAAATAGTGCTGCTCATATTTGCAATAATCAGTATGTCTCCTATATGCAATAATGAAAAGGCTGTATGTTACTAAGGTGGAACCTAGAGATAATGCAAAATTAGCAATCAAAATATAGAAAAATTATAGTATACTTGCACCATGAAAGATTTTTAACCTATGACAAGTACTAGGATAGAAGTGCATGGAATTTTCATTACTTAAGTTCTTCTGAGAGAAAAAAATGCACACCTATAAATGGTTACATGATACAGCCCTTTTATACCAATAATTTATATAAAATGTGTTTGAATCCAGTCCAGGAAAACAGGTTGCTTTCTTGCAGTACTCAACTTGTAATGGTACTAGATTTCCTCACAAAGGAAACAAACAAAATCATATATGAAAGAGTTCAATTTGAAGAAGAGAGCTCTTCCATTGTAGTTAAGCTTGATCACAAGGGTTAATAAAAATGCCTTATAAGATATAACTATATCCCATAAAAGGAAGAGGGATATGTCTTTTAGAAAGCAACAAGGGTATGTAACCTGAAAACAGAAATAAACCAAGTGACTGGAAATTGCAGGGTTAAAAAAAAAAAAAAAAAAAAAAAAAGCAAAAGAGGAAGCTATAAAACTGAACATAAATGAGGTATTGAGAAAATCAGCTCAAAATTAAGAGCAAAAATAAGATTTAGAGGAGAGGAGAAAAAACATAAATTGGGGAAAAAAACAACCAACAAAACAAAGCAGTGTTTCTTACCAGGCTTCTTTCTCTTTGTCTCCCTTAACTTTTATCTTTGTATAAACCTCTATTTTTTATCAGATTGAATATCTTTGAGTCCACCAAGTTTCTATCCCCCCATCAATGTTTAAAAGCATTAAATATATTTCACGCAAATATAAACCAGAACAGAAACCTTCCATCTCTCCTGAAGAAGAGCTGAGAGAAGGACAATAACTGTATTTCATCATTCTACGTAGGCTTTATTTAGTCCTTCTCCAATATAAGGCTGACCATCTCTTTATTGTTAAATGCCTTGAGACTTGTACCTTGTAGGACTAATGTGCAAGAATCACTCAGTTAGAATTAGCTTCAAAAAGAAATGTGGGCTCTGAATGTTGCATTTTTTTTATCAAATTGTATCTTAACCTCCAAGAAAAGAACTCGAAAATCTTTAACCAGCTGCTGAATTCCTCATACGGGAGGTGCTCCAGCCCCTGATTATCCTCATGGCCCTCCTCTGGACTTGTTCCAACAGATCCATGTCCTTTGTATGTTGAGGACACCAGAACTGCACACAATACTCCAAGTGAGGTCTCATGAGAGCAGAGGGGCAGGATCACCTCCTTCGACCTGCTTGTCACACTCCTTTTGATGCAGCCCAGGATATGGTTGGCTTTCTGTTGCTGCAAGCACACACTGCTGGCTCATGTCATTTTCTCATCAACCAACACCCCCAAGTCCTTCTCTGCAGGGCTGCTCTGAATCTCTTCTCTGCCCAGTCTGTACAGAGTGAAACAGCATCCAGTGCTGTTCACTGGACCCAGCCTGGTACTGGTGCTCTGGTGGGCAGGCCCCAGACAGCATGCAGACACCTACCCAGCCTTTTCCCCATTCAAATCTCACAGAGGACAGGGAGAAAAATAAAATGAAGGTGGAAGTCTTGCAGATCAAGGGAATGACACCTAGGTCAGAGCAACTACAGGTTGGTCAAAGGAGGTGATCCTGCCCCTCTGCTCTGCTCTCCTGAGACCTCACTTGGAGTATTGTGTGCAGTTCTGGTGTCCTCAACATAAAAAGGACATGGATCTGTTGGAACAAGTCCAGAGGAGGGCCACAAGGATGATCAGGGGACTGGAGCACCTCCCATATGAAGATCGGCTGAGAAAGTTGGGGTTGTTCAGCCTGAAGAAGAGAAGGCTGCGTGGAGACCTCATAGCAGCCTTCCAGTATCTGAAGGGGGCCTGCAGGGATGCTGGGGAGGGACTCATCACTAGGGACTGCAGTGACAGGACAAGGGGTAATGGGTTGAAACTTAAACAAGGGAAGTTTAGATTGGATATAAGGAAGTTCTTTACTCTGAGGGTGGAGATGCACTGGAATGGGTTGCCCAGGGGAGTTGTGAATGCTCCAACCCTGGCAGTGTTCAAGGCTAGATTGGACAGAGCCTTCAGTGAGATGGTTTAGTACGAGGTGTCCCTGCCCATGGCAGGTGGGTTGGAGCTAGATAATCTTAAGGTCCTTTCCAACACTAACTATTCTATGATTCTATGATTCTAATGACAGTTTAACAGGAAATGTAAAATCTGAATGTGCAACCAAAGCAAAACTAGAAATTCATCCACCCCTTCCTATCAGTGGGCCAATGTCCTGCCACTTCTTGGACAGCAGGGCCTCAGCACACGTAACTACTGTTTAGGAAGACAAACACTGTAACTCTGAATGTTGTTGCATCTTCCTGTTTCCCTCAGGTGTTACTGGTATGATATGGCATGGAGATCTCTGAGTCAGCTCTGGTCAGCTGTGTCCTCACCCAGCCTCCTCTCTACCCTCAGCCTGCTGACTTTTGTGAGAAAAAGAGGAGAGCAAGACTCAGTGCTGTGGGAAACATTTTCAGGAAGAGGTGAAACCCTGGTTTGCTATCAACACTGTTTAAGCCACAGACGCAAAGTGCAGCACTGTAGGGGCTGCTATGAATACTGTTGATTTCCTTACTTCATTCCCTCCAAAGCCAGTACAGAGGCTTGAAATCTGTAATCCACTCACAATAGTTCACTCATAACAAAGTTCAACTTTGCCTTACACTATTTTAAGCATGGCTAATAATGGTGATGACGGCTAGCATTTAATAAATCCAGCTTCGTCATGAGGAATAATCTAGTATTTTACGAGCATGGAATAAAATGTGGTATCTTCAAAAGTATACTCTAATTGCCCTGTACAATTGGAATAGTACAGGCAACTTCTTGAATATGTTTGGGATCAAGTCTTTAGATTGCCAATCTCCTTCTCCATCCTGTGCACAGTATTGTACAGATTTTATTAGGAAATATGACCTTATTAAGCAGTAGAGAAGGGAATTGAAACTTCATAAATTTTTTGCATATATACTGAAAATTACTGTTTTGTCTTGCATCTGAAGCATAGATTGAATTGATGACAGAAGGTAAAAATAAAAAAATTCAGGACATTCAAATTTCACCAGGGGCTGAGCACTTAAAAACTGTGTGTAGAAATATGTAATATTTGGAGGCCCTTTTCTGTATCTTAGTTTTCAGATATTTAGTTTTACATTGTGTATATTTTATGGAGGTTCAGATAAATGAAGAATATTTTCTTGAAAGATTTTTGGTTCAGTCTCTCTTTATATTCTTTTCTTCAGTCTCAAGTAAAACTGTCCCCCTTGCTCTCTCTCTCCTTCCTTTCCCTACCCCAAGTTGCTCTTATATGATTAAAGACTTAAAATCAGCATCTTTCAGGTGCTTTCTACTCAGGTGATTTGGCTACTTTGTAGCCTTACCTTGTAAGCCAAATTGACTACTTCATTAAGATTTAAAAAAGAGTGATGGCAATGAAACCATTTAAAAGACTTGTTAAAGATTAGAAGCTAAAGGAACATTACCCACATAATGCTGCATGAAAGTAGGAGCAAAAGCTCTTTATATCTGGTCCTCTCTTATGCTTAGCATGTGTAGCTATCCTAACCTAGTCATTAAAATGGAACTGTTCTGTAAGAACTGGAGAAATAATCTTTATTTTGCAACAAAGAAGGATTTGGGGGAGGACTAGAATGTAAAAGATGGAAAATAGAAACTAAATGTGCTGTTTAAAGGTATCTCAGAACTATTTTTTTTAGACCTATAATTCAAGCAGTCTGCATTGCACATAAACATTTTTAATGGTGTAGCTGAGTTTATTTTAATTATGGTCTCATTATAGAAATTTCCAAATTCATTATGAAGACAATAAAATTCTGAAAAGAAAAAAAATTAACCAAGTGTGCTTTTAAATAATTTGTCATCTTGAAATTTGATAGTATATAATACCATGTATATGAACCTCAATATTGGTAAAATGTTAAGATTCAGACAAATCAATATCTTTCATCGGGTTTTTTGAACCTGTAATAATTGTCATGGTCTATGAATAATATTTCCTCATCAGCCTTAATAAGTTTGGAATTCTTAACACATATTTCTGAAAAAGAAACTTTTGAATTATATATGTGCACAGAGTACGTAGAAGACTGAACACATTGCATAAAAAAAATCTTGAACTAAGTGACCTGTTTTGAGTAAATAGGATGTTTTCATCCTGAAAGATGGCAGCATCAAAAAAAATAATTGATTTTTGAAAAGAAAAAAGTCCTATTATTTATTTCAGGCCATATTGTAATTCTTACAACAATAGTGAGTGATACAAAATCATTTAAAAAATCATGACACTCTTCTTGTCATTCTTCCATAGATGTGTATTTATACTCAAATGTATATGTTTATTTACTATATCTGCACTCAGTGCCATGAAAACTGTGCATGCAAATTAGACATGCAGTTGTGCATTTACTATTCTCAAAATATCCTCTTAGCTGTCATTGTATAAAACTAGATTGTTAGGATGCAACACAGTAGCAAAATTAGATACATATGTGGTTTTGGCCGCTGCTAGTCACTATATTTAAATGCTGAAGTTAATTCATTTTTTTTTTTTTCAGTCAGTGTGCATTGTATTCTGCTTCAGAAAGATTTCAATATTGTCTTTATTTCTGTTTGCAAATACAGCAACATTTTAGGGTGTACAGCTCTTTTCAATGTGCATTTTAGTAGCTTCTAAGTGATAAATATGACTGCCTCTTGATGAAGTATGGAGTGTTGAAAGCAATTACCTTTCTCTCCTCTGACCTTCCTTTTGATAAACTATATCACTGACCAAGTGTGGTGGAGTTAGTCATGCTTGCAAGGCTGCAGATGATCTTAGTGGGATCACAGGTCACTGCCTTTGAGTCACTATTTTCTTAGGCCTTTTTTCTAATCTCTTGCATATGGTAAGCCTTCACCTTGTGGTTAGCGGTCCTGGCTTGATTGTACAGCTGTCCTGGATACAGTCCAGGTGGCAAGCCCTCCCAGGCCTTTGCTTTTGTCATGAAGGAGCTGCTGCTTTTACGTTCAGCAAGAGGAGGATGAGCTGTGCCGTCTGCTGCTCCTCTGTGTAGTCAGGCTGTCAAAATGTTACAAGCTGCCTTGTCCACATGGTTGGTTGGAAAGAGTGCCTGGATGCAAATGGAGAACCCAAACTATTCTATGATTCTGTTATTTGCCTCTGGCTGTGTTTAATCATCTGCTAAGGCACAGTTCCCACCTTTATGTTCACATGGTCACGAGCCCGGGGATGCCGCCGCTTCCTGCCACTCCCTGTCTTCCAGAGCACTCATGTTAGGAAAACCCCAACTCCCTTCTACTCTTTCTCTCCTCAGGTCATTCTCTGTGTTTACTAGATTAGTTTAAATATGTGCTCCCTATTTCTGGTTTAATTTCTATGAATCAAGAACTTTATTCCAGGCACTGATTTTGAGTGGGAACAAATCTTGTCGCTGGGGTTTCATCAGGGGAGGATGAGAATGAAAGCTGCTTTTTCCATAGCAGCATTTCAGGTGAAATGTGATCTGAATAAAATCAACCCTGGTCTCTTCTACAAAGCAGATATTTTGGTATGAGTGTAAGGGATGAATGTAAGGGATGGGTAGAAACTTAAGGGAAAAAAAATAAACCCACTATATTCTTGTCTGGAATTCCATGTGTGGGAACTTATCATAATATTATGGATAGAATAATGACATGGCTAAATGTAATGGTATAATACCAAGGCCTAGCACAATCCATCTTAAATATTTGAAGAAATTGCTTTAATGTTTTATGTCAAAAAATCACTGAAGTGTATCAGTGAACAGCTAATCCTTGCTAAACCTGACAATCTTCAGAATATTATGGCAGGAAATACAAAGGAGATCCTTAGTGGTCGTCAAAGTTTAACAAGCAGTGTGTTTTGTTCCTATTTTTAACACTAAATAAGAAAGAAAAAAATAACTATGATGGTGGGAAGAGCAAGTAAATAAGGAAAGGATAATGTTTACTGGTTCTACAATGCCTGGATCTATGCAAATTCTTTTGCATGAGATGTTCAAGGGTTTGCTTTTAAAATAAAATCTGTGTGAAACAATTCTTACACTGCTTTTCTCTTTTCATATTCAGTTTCCCTTGGTTTTCTCATTCGCATTTAAATTTGTGTTGTAAGCAAAGCAAAAACTTAATGGAATGGATATGCTTACCATATTTATGTAAAATATCTGAATGTAACTTATTCCAGCTCCTAACTCTCTTTAGTCTGTGTTGCTTTTTGCAGACACTTAATTCAGTATAAAGAATTTTGTCCTTTGTCTGAGCTGTAACATCACCTAAGATCCTGTTGTGTACATCCATGTTAACAAGGTGGGCTTTTATGTCTCCCCTGCCCCTTGACTTGAAAAAGCCTTTGAGAGGGCAGCGACGTGTCGCTGCCCAGTAGGTGCAGGGAGGAACAGGTAGGTCGTTGTGCTGACCAGTATGGTCGCCTCCAGAAAGAGAGCTACCAGTAAGAGGGCTGTAGCAACGCAGACAGAGACCCCGGCCCTAACCGTGGCTGTTCAGGTCTCTGGATGCAGGGAGTGCCAGAGCCTGCTGCTGCCGGGGGAGGGAGGACAGCATTCCACCTGTGTGAGGTGTGAGCAGGTGGAATATTTGCTTGGCTTAGTGGCTGAACTTAAGGAGGAGGTTGAGAGGCTGAGGAGCATCAGGGAGTGTGAAAGGGAGATCGACTGGTGGAGTAACTCCCTGGCTAACCAGTTGGAACGGCTCCAGGGAGATACCCCACAAAAGGGGATGGACCCCCTGCCCTCTCAGACAGAGGGGGATGGACTGAGACAGCCCCTGTCATGTAGCTGTCGCCCGGAGGTAGGGGACCAAAAAGATGAGGAGGGTTGGAAGCGAGTTCCGGTTCGGTGTCGTGGGCAGCCCTCCTCCCTTCCTGCCCCGCTTCCCCAGGTGTCCCTCTGTAATAGGTTTGAGGCCCTGGATCTGGAAAGAGAGGTAGGTGAGGATGTGGTGCAAGGCCCGCCTACAAGGCCACATAGGAAAAAGCGGTTGACTTCGCACCTCAAGACTGCCTCTGGTAAGAAAGAAAGAAGGGTCATTGTAGTGGGTGATTCCATTCTGAAAGGAACAGAGGGCCCGATATGCAGAGTTGACCCTCATCATAGGGAAGTGTGTAGTCTGCCTGGAGCCCGGATCAGGGATATCACCAGGGTGCTCCCCAACCTGGTGCGCCCGACAGACTACTACCCGCTGCTGGTCTTCCAGACGGGTGAAGGGGAAGTTGCTTCCCGCAGTCTGAGGGAGATGAAGAAAGACTACAGGGCCTTGGGGCAGATGGTGAAAGACTCTGGGGCTCAGGTGATCTTCTCTTCGCTCCTTCCATCTTCTGTTGATGATGTGGGACTGAATGGGAAAATGCAGTCCATAAACGATTGGCTTCGAGGCTGGTGCTCCAGGCAGGGCTTTGGATTCTTTGATAACGGCTGGTTTTATAGGGCACCGGCCTGGACGTTGGCATGTGGGAAAGGTTTATCGCACAGAGGTAAAAGGATGCTGGGGCACGAATTAGCGGGGCTCATTTGGAGAGCTTTAAACTAGATTTGAAGGGGGATGGGGTTGTAGCTCGGCTTGCCTCAGTGAGACAGCGCTCCGGAATTGATGAAGACTGGGAGGCCTCCTGTAATCCTAGGGTGAAATCGGTGTGCTCGGCTCGCTCCCTGAAATGTCTGTACGCCAATGCGCGCAGCATGGGAAATAAGCAGGAGGAGCTGGAAACCTGTGTTAAGTCGGGAGATTATGATCTGGTGGCAATTACGGAGACGTGGTGGGACAGCTCACATGACTGGAATATACTCATGGAGGGCTATGTCCTTTTCAGGAAAGACAGGCCAGCCAGGCGGGGTGGTGGGGTTGCTCTTTACGTGCGAGAGCAGCTACAATGCGTTGAGTTCTGTCCGGGGACAGATGATGAGCGAGTCGAGAGTCTGTGGGTGAGAATTAAGGGGCAGGCTGGCAGGGGTGATACTGTTTGTGGGGGTCTGTTACAGGCCACCGGATCAGGGTGAGGAAGTTGACGAGGCCTTCTACAGGCAGCTGACAGCGGCCTCACGGTCACAGGCCGTGGTCGTCGTGGGGGATTTTAACTTCCCTGATGTTTGCTGGAAGGACTACTCGGCAACCCAGCCGCAGTCCAGGAGGTTCCTCCAGTGTATAGATGATAACTTCCTCATGCAAATGGTGGATGAGCCAACCAGGAGAGGTGCGCTGCTGGATCTCATCCTCACTAACAAGGAGGGTCTGGTTGAAGGAGTGAAGGTTGAGGGCTGCCTTGGTTGCAGCGACCACGAGATGGTAGAATTCAGGATCTTGTGTGGTAGGGTCAGTAGAATAGCAAGTAGAATCGCAACCCTGGACTTTAGCAGGGCAAACTTTGGCCTCTTCAAGCGATTGCTAGGGGAAATACAGTGGGCTAGGCTGCTTGAAGGGAAAGGGGCCCAAGATAGTTGGTTGACGTTCAAGGACTGCTTTTTCCGAGCTCAAGATCGGAGCATCCCGACACGTAGGAAGTCGAGGAAGAGGGTCAGGAGACCTGCGTGGTTAAATAGGGAATTGCTCGGTATGCTCAAGTGGAAGAGGAGAGTTTACAGGTCATGGAAAGAAGGGCTGGCCACTTGGGAAGAATATAAGGCTGCTGCTAGAGGATGTAGGAAAGCTGCTAGGATGGCTAAGGCCTCCTTGGAATTAAAGCTGGCGAGAGGGGTCAAGGACAGCAGAAAGAGCTTTTTCAAATACATGGCAGGTAAAACTAACACCAGAGGCAATGTAGGCCCGCTGATGAACGGGACGGGTGCCCTGGTGACAGAAGATACAGAGATGGCAGAGTTACTGAATGACTTCTTTGTCTCTGTCTACTCTGCTGGAGGCAGTCCTGAAGAGCCCTGTACCGCTGAGACCCCGGATGAAGATAGGTCAACGGAGCGGTCTGCCTTAGTCGATGAGGAATGGGTTAAAGACCAGTTGAGCAATCTGGATATCCATAAATCCATGGGTCCAGATGGGATGCACCCGCGGGTGCTGAGGGAACTGGCTGAGGTCATTGCCAGACCGCTCTCCATCATCTTTACCAAGTCTTGGGAAACGGGAGAGGTGCCTGAGGACTGGAGGAAAGCAAATGTCACTCCTGTCTTCAAAAAGGGCAAGAAGGAGGACCCGGGTAACTATAGACCGGTTAGCCTCACCTCCGTTCCTGGGAAAGTGATGGAACACCTTATACTTGGTGCCATCTTAAGGCATATCAAGGATAAGAGGGTTATGAGGGGCAGTCAACATGGCTTCACCAAGGGGAAGTCGTGCTTGACCAATCTCATAGCCTTTTATGATGAGGAAATAACACGGTGGATGGATGATGGCAGAGCGGTGGATGTGGTCTACCTTGACTTGAGCAAAGCGTTTGACACGGTCTCCCACAGCATCCTTGCGGCTAAATTGAGGAAGTGTGGTCTGGATGATCGGGTAGTGAGGTGGACTGTGAACTGGCTGAAGGAGAGAAGCCAGAGAGCTGTAGTCTATGGGGCGGGGTCTAGTTGGAGGCCTGTATCTAGTGGAGTGCCTCAAGGGTCGGTACTGGGACCAGTATTATTTAATATATTCATCAATGATTTAGATGAGGGAATTGAGTGTACTATCAGCAAGTTTGCTGATGACACTAAGCTGGGAGGAGTGGCCGACACGCCAGAAGGCTGTGCTGCCATCCAGAGGGACCTGGACAGGCTGGAGAGTTGGGCGAGGAATAACTTGATGAAATATAAAAAGGGAAAGTGTAGAGTCCTGCATCTGGGCAGGAACAACCCCAGGTTCCAGTACAGGTTGGGGAACGACCTGTTAGAGAGCAGTGTAGGGGAGAGGGACCTGGGGGTCCTGGCGGATGACAGGGTGACCATGAGCCGACACTGTGCCCTTGTGGCCAAGAAGGCCAATGGCATCCTGGGGTGTATTAGAAGGGGGGTGGTTAGTAGGTCGAGAGAGGTTCTCCTTCCCCTCTACTCAGCCCTGGTGAGACCTCATCTGGAATATTGTGTCCAGTTCTGGGCCCCTCAGTTTAAGAAGGACAGGGACCTGCTGGAGAGAGTCCAGCACAGGGCAACTAAGATGATTAAGGGAGTGGAGCATCTCCCTTATGAGGAAAGACTGAGGGAGCTGGGTCTCTATGGTTTGGAGAAGAGGAGATTGAGGGGTGACCTTATTAGTGTATATAAATATATAAAGGGGGAGTGTCACGAGGATGGAGCCAGGCTCTTCTCAGTGGCAAACAATGAAAGGACAAGGGGAAATGGGTACAAACTGGAACACAAGAGGTTCCACTTAAACCTGAGAAGAAACTTCTTCTCAGTGAGGGTGACGGAACACTGGAACAGGCTGCCCAGGGAGGTTGTGGAGTCTCCTTCTCTGGAGACATTCAAGACCCGCCTGGACATGTTCCTGTGTAACCTTATCTAGGTGTTCCTGCTCCAGCAGGGGGATTGGACCAGATGATCTTTTGAGGTCCCTTCCAATCTCTAACATACTGTGATACTGTGATACTGTGATATATGACCTAATGGTTTTCCAGTTTCCTTCTTTGCAGGGAAGGAAGCAATTATACCAATAACTGTATTTGCCATGTGAGAAGGCTTGTAACTTGCTCTTCTGTATCTCTTTGTGTCTGTCTGAATTCATAAAATTACAGTATGGTAACTGGCTAGACAGTAGCAGAAAGTTAAGACTGTCCTGCACTGGAAATGGCACGGCCCTCCCCATTTAGACATGGGGAAGCACCCAACCAATAGATGGGCCAATGGAGCTGCTGTCCCCCCACACCTTTTCTGGAAAGATGGTAACTTGAGACTTGGCTCTTTTGCTGAAGATAGATAGCACAAGGTTTTTTTAGCAGGACACTGAATTTCTGAAGAAGGGAAAAACGTCCTTGTGCATAATCTTATAGGATCCTACAGTGTGGCCTGTAGGCAAAACTACACAAACATTTCAAACGAAGGGCTACTATTTGGTAGCAAATGTTACTTTACCCTGGAGCAAATTCTAGTGTGTGCTGGTCTTTCTTTTCAGATGAACCTCTCATCAAATAATAACCTCAGGGGTTGGAAGCAGTCATGTTTCATGCAGCTTTTGCTTTTCATACTTGAACTATTTTGATTTTTAGAATATAAAGGATAATGCACCATACCATCAATACAAGAAAATCTCTGAAATGTAAAAAAACACAAGGAGCAGATAGATAGCACAAACACTGAAAGAACTAATATGGCTAGATTTTTCTAAAAAAAAAAATCTTTGCAGAAGACCTTTTCTTTTTTGAAAGTAAGTATATCTCCATATTTCTAGACTTCGTGCACTTCATTTTATGATAAAGTGAATTTATAAGTCCCACTAAATATCTGTACAACACAGATTCACTAAAAGTGCAGTGTGAATGTTGCTTACACCATATAAATAGACTTCATGTCTCCTTTCAAGTATTCTGCAGCTATAATTTCTTTTGAGTTGCTCTCTTTTATCATTGTCTACCATTATGTCCCCCATACAGGTTTTGGCAGGTGGAAATGTTTATTTATAAATGATGTTGAGGTACTTCTCAGGGAAAAAACCTCCATTACAGTTCAAACAATTCTTAGGTTATTAACATCTTTGCAGAGGTAAAAGGGGTGGTTTTATTTACATGTCAGTACTGAGAGGGGACCACATGAACAGTCCTATATTGCAGATTGAGGTTGTTTTGAATTTAGCAAGAATACCGTCTCTAAATTTCTGAAACTGATACATAGCAAAACTAAAGAAAACAAACATGTAACTAATATGTTTAAGTCCTAATGAAGAAAAACTTAGAATCTTGATACAATGAAAAAAGTTTGTATTAATATTTTCTTTAATTGACACCATGTAATTATAATAAAAAGATTTTAAAATTATTTAGAATGGTAATATATAACTTGTGCAATAATTTTTTATTTGAATTTAGACACATGAAACATTTACTTCCCTAAAATAAACATGAACTATAAGAAACAAATAATACAGGTCGTGAAAAAGGAGCACTGTTATGCTTTTGAAAAGATTGTTTTTAAAATAAACCACCTGTCCTTGGTCCCTTCCTAAGCTGCACTTCAGGACAGCCTCACAGAACATCTGACCTGCCATGAACAAGCTGCTTTGCATAAATACTATGGTCAATGCAGACAAAGCTTCTGTCAGCATTCATGACACCCAACTGGCTCTAATTTGCTTATGAATCCAGGTTCAGCATTGCTAAAATTTCCCCAGAAGAACCAGAACCTGCAAAAGTAGAAGCTGTTTTATAATGCTTAAAATGCGCTTGGTTCAATTCCTTTTAGTACAATAAAACAATAAAATCAAAAACATCCAAAGAAATGCTAAATCTGCTGTTGTGTCATTCAGAGATAAAGTATCGCTTACTTAAGAAATCTTTGTCACCACTGAGAATGTAGTCTGAAAACATGGTCATTTAAGTGGCACAGACATTACGATGTCACTGAGTGTGTGATTATATGTATGTATACACATATATATATATATAGTCACTTGAATGACCAATATTTGTGGAAGGACTGACCCATACTCAGCACTGATCTGAACAATATTGAATTACTCGGTGATCTCCATGGAACTGCAAATAGGCTCTGAAAATGCCTCTAGGGTGTTATAGTGATGCCTATAGCAAGCATTTCCCAATTCAGAAAGATGCTGCAGGCATATGAATGCATCACTAACTTGAAATTCCTATGCTAAAACTCAGATTTTTTTCTATATGCATTTCAAATATTTTCTACTGCTGCATCTTTGCATGTGAAGTAATGTCTAAGAAAAATTTTACTTGAAAATTAAAATCTGCACATGTAGTAAATGAGGAACGTGTCTTTTTCTGTTTGAAAGAATGAAACAAAACATCTCTCTTGCAGACTTTCCTACAGAGAAGCTCATTGCTATATACGCTTTTGTTTTTGCTGTGGTGGTGAACTACTCCCAGTACCTGCAGAGAATATTTTCTTTAACCTCAGAGTGCTTGTAAAACCTGGAAAGTGAGGACATTGATGGATGAAAGTTTTTTGGAGACTTGACAGTCTGAGAGAAGCAGCGGAGAATGCCAGAAGGGTGCTGCAGAGAAGGGTGTGGGAGGAATTACTTGTTAGGCACAGCACTGAGAGTTGTTTCAGAATCAGAAAGTCCGTCCCAGAGTCCTAAGCAGAGATGAGAACAGAAAACCATAGAAGTGACACTATATTTTTCTGGTCCAAATAAATTAGTTTTTGATGATATAGTAATATAGTTTCTTTCACTCTCTTCGAATAATGTTATGCAGTTGTGCAGATTTAGAAAAAAATGTTGGTCATCGTCAGCTAAAACTAGGATTACATAAATGATTTTATTCTAATGCTGTGATTTTCAGAAAACTATGACCTTGTTAAACTTTCACCTTTTGGAACAAAATATTTTTGGGCATCTTTTCACATTTAAAGCACGTTTTTGAGAAAGGTTGTTCAGATTAAGAGGAATGCTTTTTTTTTCTGTAGGGAAAAGATAAATTCCTGTAAGTTTTATTTGGAAAGTGTGATAGGGTAAAGGTGAAATTTGTAAGAGGGATGTCTGCCAAGTGCTTAATTGTTATTGTGACACAAGAATCTTAACACATTACATAAGATAACACATTTACCATAACTGTATGTGTAAGAATTAACCACTTTAATATGGTGTGGTGTGAGTAACAATTCCATGAGTTCTGCCCAAAATGCATGCTTAAATGTGCTTTTAAATAAAGAGTGTCAGTCGAGTTTGAGTGCTACAGAAGTGCAGGAGAATAGAGTTAATAGTAGAAACTGATTTTTTCAAGCACTGTGATAAAATCATAGAATCATGGAATCATAGAGTCTCATAGAATCATTTCAGTTGGACGGGGTTTTAAAGAACATCAGATCCACTCCCCCTGCAATAAGCAGGGACATCTTCAGCTAGATCACGCTGCTTAGAACCCTGTCCAGTCTGTTTGTTGGTAGGGATGGGGTGTCTACCACATTTCTGGGCAACCTGTCCCTGTGTTTCATTACTTGTATAATGAAAACTTCTTTCTTATATTTAGTATGAATCTACGCTCTTTTAGTTTAAAACAGTTACCTAAAACTCATGTACCTATCACAACAAGCCCTGCTAAAAAGTCTGTCCCCATCTTGCCTGTAAGCCCCCTTTAAGTATCAAAAGGCTTCGATAAGGTTTCTCTGCAGCCACCTCTTCTCCAGCTTGAACCACACCAACTCTTTAGCCTTTCCTCACAGGAGAAGTGTTCCAGGCTTTTGATCATTTTCGTGGCCCTCCCCTGGGCTCCAGCGGTTCCATGTCTTTCCTGTACTGAGGACTCCAGAGCTGAACATGGTACTCCAGGTTGTGTTTTATAAGAGCTGAGTAGAGGGACACAGTCACCTCCTTCAGTCTTCTGGCCACACTTCTTTTGATGGAACCCAGGACATGCTTGGCTTTCTGGCCTGCAAGTGCACATTGCTGTTTCATGTCCTGCTTTTCATCTACCAGTAACACCAAGTCCTTATCTGCAGGGCTGGCCTCAATCTCTGTATGTCCCAGCCTGTATTGATATCAAGGGCTGTTCTGACCCAAGTACAGGAGCTTGCATTTGGTCTTGTTGAACTTCATGAGATTCCCATGGGCCCACTTCTCAATGCTCTCAAGGTCCCTCTGTGTGGCATTGTTTCCTTCCAGCACATTGACCATACCATTCAGCATGGTGTTATCTGCAAACTTGCTAAGGTTGGACTTGATCCCACTGTCTATGTCATTGATGAACTTATTAAACAGTACTGGTCCCAGTGCCACTGGAACCCTGTGGCACACCACTCATCAATGATCTCCATCTGAATGTTGAACCGTTGACAGCTACCCTCTGGATATGACATCCAACTAATTGCTTATCCATCAGACAGTATATCCATCAAATTAATATCTCTCCAATTTAGAGAGAAAGATGTGGGGGTGGGTTATGTTAAAGAAATCAAGATAGACAGCATCTGTAACTCTTCCCTTGTCCACTGAAGCTGTCACTCTACCGTAGAACGCTGTCACGTTGGTCAGCCAAGACTTGCCCTTGAGGAAGCCATACTGGCTATCTTTAATCACCTCCCTGTGCTCCATGTGACTTTGTATAGCTTCTAGAAGGTCTTCTGAGGCACAGAGGTGAGGATGACAGGTCAGTAGTTCCCAGGGTCCTCCTTTCTACCCTTCTTAAAAATGCGTGCAATGTTTCCCTTTCATTCCAGTCACCAGGGACTTCACCTGACTGCCATAGTCAGTCACTGCCTGAGTCCCTGTCTTGTGGTCCATATTCTTGAAAGGTGTAGGAGGTGTTTGCCAATGAAGACTGTGGCAAAAAGCTGTTGAGTTCCACAGACTTCTCCTCATCTGCTGCTAGCCAGTTTGCAAGTCTTCAACTTACTAGTGTTTACAGGCATATGTTATTGAACAGAATTTGCCTTTAGAATAAACAATAGTAATCAAAAATTGAAAAACAACAACAACAACAAAAAAACCCCAAACAAACAAACCTTTCTTCAAGTCTAGAACAACTTAAGTCTGAAATCTGAAGTTCAGAAAATGAGTTTGAGGAAAGCAGTTGGCATCATGCTGGACATGATTAATGCCTGCTTACACTATTTGTAAACTCACATTCAGCATTGCATTAGAAATGACAAAGCATTTAAATATTAAGTGCTAATTTAGCACAATTTTCCCCTGCAGGAAATCTAACCCATATAGAGCTTTGTTTCTGAGCTGGCAGAGTTATAAGAAGTAAAAGTCATACATGAACCTAGTTGTATTCAAAGGACAAAATATGCATCAAAGTAAGGTGATGTTTAGCATTCTAGATTAGTTAACTGACTTTGTGCCTATTCATACATTCCCTTGCCATTCTAACATCCATTTTAACAAGGGATTTTGTGTCATTTACTAAGTTGTATAGGGTGAAATGAAATCTTTCTGCAGCCCAGATATCTTAAGTATAGACTCTGAGAAAGGAAGGGAAAATACTAAACTCTCCTTAACTCAGAGTTTTTTTTACAAGCATGTTACTTATTAAATGCCTCAACTGATGAAACCCCATTCAACTTCACTGACATTTATAGCCATAGAAAGCCAAACGTAGCAGTCAAATGCTGGATGTCATTTGCCCCATTTTCATATTTTCCTATTCAAACGTGGTATGTCAAAAAAGAGAATGAGTTCAGATTTGTCTTAGTGGGAACAGAAAAAAATGACTGTTTACACGGTCTTCTCAAAGAAAGATTGCAAGGAATAAAATATCAGAAGCTAATAAAAAGGGTGGTTGCCTTCTAGTAGAAGAAAACATAAACCTTTTTTTGATCCTGGCAGGAGCACAATTCTTAATGGAAATCAACCAATCCCACATGATATGCTGCTGACATGCTGTGTTATTTCATTTCAGATCAGGGACTGACAAACCTTTATTTCTTTTTTGGCTTTGACAGGTTAAGCAGCTTCATAATTTTTGACCATTTGTTTACAAGACAGAAGTGAAAATAATGCCTTTTAAAAATGTCTTCTTTAGAAGCCATGGCCAGCAATTGCAATATATATATAGGGTGTAATTGTTTTACTTTAGAGAATGGGACTCCTAACTGATAAGATAGGAAGTTTGTAACCACCTTGACAAGTCATCCTTAACCATGTTACTTTATAGTGGGAGTGTTGTGTTTCTACAGTTAAGAGACTCATCAATTCTAATGCTAAGAAGAGATCATCATCTTAACAAACAAACATTATACCTTTCATAGAATCATGGGCTGGTTTTGGTTGGATGGGGTCTCAGACATCCTCCAGTTCAAAACATCCTGCCATCAGGAGGGATACCTTCCACAGATTCCTCAAAGCCCCATCCAGCCTGGCCTAGAGCACTTCCAGGGATGGGATATCCTCAGCTTCTTTGTACAACCTGTTCCACCTCACCACCATCACAGTAAAGAATTTCTTCCTAATATCTAATCTAAATCTACCCTCTTTCAGTTTAAAGCCATTCCCCTTTATCCTATCACTATGTAGCTTTGCAAAAAGTCCCTCTCCAGATGTTCTGTAGGCCCCCTTTAGGTACCGGAAGGTTCCTATAAGTTTTCCACAGAGCCTTCTCTTCTCCAGGCTGAACAAGACCAATTCATTCAGCCTGTCTTCCTAGGAGAGGTGCTACAGCCCTCTGTTTGTCTTTGTGGCTTTTTTCTAGACCTTCTTTAACAGATCCGGATCTTTCCTGTGCTGAGGACTCCAGAGCTGGACACAGTACTCCAGGTGGGATCTCACAAGACTGAAGATATGTCTGTGGAATCTTAAATGATCTAAGAACGAGATCGTGAAAGTTATTAAAATGAATCTTTGATCCAAATAGGAACAAAACACAAGATTTACTTAGAAATGCAACACAGGTCAAACTTAGATATGATAAAAAGATGTACCTATGCACACAAAATAATGGAAAAAAATTGTTTTTTCTTAAAAAGACAGCTTTTGTATCTCTTCTCCCCTGAAAGCTGAAGATTACCTTAATCTGTCTGCTTTCTTCCTCCATAAATTTCAAACAGCAGCAAAGATGGCCCTTGGTTTTGACTATTTACCTAGTGAAGTGTACTGAAGCACAGAGAAAATATATTCAAGACTGTTTTCATTTTATATGTACTCTATTAGGCTGAGCTTCTTTGGATATCTTTTCAAAGAACGTTCTTCCAGAGATCTTATCTTCAGGACAGGTCCTGACGAATGACCAAGAGACCTGTGAAGGTTGGGATGTCACAGTTTTCTATCAACCAACAAAGTAATAATGAAACCCAAAAACCAGAGGTAGTGACAAGAAAAGAATTTGTGAGGAAATTTAACTGTATGGCAAGGAAAAAGAAAAGATGTGATGATATCAACACAAGTAAAAAAATATTTTAAAATCTGGCTAGAAGTTAACACTTAAGATAGAGATTCCTGACATAAATTAAAAGCTGTAACTCTGTAGTAACAGGCTTTATGAAAGCTTTTGTAAGATTCAGTTCTAATAAATAAAGGATTGCGTAGGTTTAACTAGAAATACTGCCCTCACGCAATAAGTTTGATTCACTTACCTCAGGCAGGAGGTGGGGCACTAATGTGGGTGGTCAGACCTCTGAAGATTAGTGACATGCTTTGGAGGATTAGTAAGACACAGATCCTTTTGAGGCCTGTCTTTTGTTCCCAATGCTTGGTTTCAAACACAGGCCTTTCACACATACACTGGTGCAGATATGCAGACCTCATGAATATTCAGTGAATGTCTCTTGCTTTATGTAAGTATTTATGTATGTGTATATATATATGTACATATGTACATTTTATACACAGATACACACACATACATACATTTACTACTTGTTTTACAAAAAAGGCAACACTTAACTAAATAAGCTTAAAAACAAATTTTTAAATATCTGTTTCAAAGTTCAGACCTAAATTTAAGGTGAAGTGGGCTGTTAGATTCACTTTCATTTTTGATAATATTTCAAAGATGAAATGGACTCCTGCTAAAGAAAAGAAAGTTAACTCTATCTTGCTGTTACTGTCTTCTTCTTCCCACATTTTTCTATTGGGAAAACTTGCAATTCTAAAGGTGTAGCTGAATACAACTCCTAACAAATAGGCTGTAGATCCAACCACTGAAAAACTCCTGCTGTATTAAGATCTGGGAGCTTGTTTTTTATCCTCAGAAAAACAGTAAATCTGCTTATGCCTCCAACTGCTTTCCAGTTGTCAGCGCACTCAGCAGCTTGTTCTTGGTTTCTGTGTGACTGCAATGCTGAACTGCAACAGTCAGATACTTTACTCACAGCTTGCATCAGAAAAGTGAGTGATGATGTATTTAATTTACTGACATAGTGAGAAGAAGACCCTGTTTCCACTATTCTGTGCCAGAAAATGGCAATGTCAAGGTACGGAGCTCCAGGACACTGGAGTGTCTGCGTGAGCGCTGGACTGGCAAATACCAGAGTCATATCTGTGGGAGGACTTAGGGCAGGTAAATCTGTCCTTGCGTGGCCTTCCTGCTTCTATGGAAATTTGATGACAGTCCTTTCACTCACTGATCGAGGCTGTGATCCTGAGTGGCATGGGGCCTCCATGAAGCATGTCAGACTTGGAGGAGAAGGTCTTTCTTCATGTACTGCCTGCTTCCTTGCCCAGTCCCTGTATAAAACTGAAGGATCCTCCTGACCTGGTAACATGTTTGGCTCTTCCAGCTGCCAATGAAGAGGAAAGGGCACTGCTTTGTGCTTTTCATGCTCCAGCCTGTTTGTTGTATGTGGCTGGAGCTGCAGGGTGTGCTTTTCCAACATGTCTGATGGTAAATGTTGGGCAATTCAAGAACTTTTTCTCCTCCTGAACCCTATCTGACTCTCATTTTAAACTGCTGAACCCTGCATCTGGCAGAACAAGCAGTGAAGAGAGCCCAAGGGTAAGGAGGCAACTATGCAGGTTTCAGTACAGTACTTGCAACTGTGTGGTGTCAAGTAGGTAATTAAAAAATCCTCTGGGTTGGATGAAAGAACTGGGGGCTGGCTACAGCTGCAGAACATATCTCGGCTTGTAGATTGACAGATGCCTCCCTGGTATGATAGAACTCTCTTTACAGACTGCTGATGATGCTCCCTGGGCTGCTGTGTGAGAAGCATTGTTCTAGCCCATCAGTCAGTAGTTTTTATTGTAATACTGTTTTTCTCTTGTGCCTACAAAACTCCAGCTGGCATATGAGAGCTCTGCATATTAAATCCTGGTTCCTAGTATCAGCCTATAAAACTAAATCTATATTTATTTATTTTTAATTAAAAGTATTTTTACAGCGTTTTAAGATTCTGTTATTTTTAAATACATGCATGATAACTACATTACAAAAATAATTGATTTTTACCTGTTACTAAAGCAAAACCTGAGAGATACTAATCCAATACCATCCCTAACAGTATAAACAAATTTAACTGTCTACCTCCATGGAAGTATTCAAGGCCAGGTTGGACAGCAGTTGTAGAACTGCAGAACAAGTATCTTGTTTCCATTATAAAAGTCTAGAGTGAAGTGCTAAAGCTCTCTATAAAGCAATACATTATAGATTTCCTAAAGTACATTATAGATTTCAGATTTTACCCTCTAACAGATTTCAGAATAAAGTGATAAACAGAGACAGTACTGTTGGCATATATATGCCTGAAGACAGCTAACAGGAAAAGTGAAGAGCAAGGGAATGCTGTGGGCTTTTGTCTATGCCACATCAAGAACCTGAAACCCTTTCCATGTGCAACTTTTCTGTCGAAACCATACAGGTGCTGAAAATAGGTAACATGCTTTTTTGTCTTACATGATAGACTTATATTACAGGGATCACAAAATAAGTTATTTCTCAACTAACAGACTTAAAGCCTCTTTAGAAAGAGTGCCATAGGTGTTCATGTCATTCACTTGCTGAAGATTTGTAACTATATTAAAGGGGGACTTTTTTGTGAAAGGAAGATCTGGCTTTTAGTGCATGATGGAACTTACATGTTTGTATCCTGTCACAGTTTCACAATAAATTTTCTAGTGCCTTTAAAGGTAAATTAGAAACTGAGCAGCATCAACGCTTTCCATTCCTACCGTCTCACTGACCTATTTGTAAAGGAAGGCATAGCTGGCTGCTAAGGGGTTTGTCTCTGACATGTGAGGTGTGCGGTGAATGCAGAGATTGAAGTAGCATATCTCATTTATGAATGCAAAGTATTCTTAAGTGTGAAACAAATTCATAGCTGCCCACACCTGTAAAATGTGTTTCTATGAAGACTGGTGGATTTGACATGAAGATTTCAAAGTTGAAAAGTGAGACTACATTGGAATGATGAGAAATCTGCAGCTGTGCGTTGAGCTAACCACCGTGTGTACTCACAGTACATCAATAGGTATACATCTGTGGATAAAAAAATTTACTTGCGAACTTGTGTACATATGCATATCTACTTCACAAGGCTTTAGAATCAGAACATACATCTGTCACCAACACCAGTTCTTGGCTCTGGGCCACAGTTAATTTATTGTAGTGACAGTAACCACACCAACAAAACTCCACTGGGTAAAGAGGTCACCATGGTAACACAATAGTAACAAAGAGTTACAAAAAGTAACAAAACCAACAGCAACAATGACATAACAACAGTAATAGCAACGCTAGTAACAGTAGTGTTACTGTATTGGTTGAACCTTAAATACTCTCTATATTCAACTTGCATTAAAATAGCTAACAAAATTCAAGATCCCTCACTTTATTGCAGTATGCCTTGCTAATGTTTTTACACTATGTATGTAAAGTAGGTATTATAATATCTATTACTTATTAGGTCCTACAAGGAATTTGCATATTTCAAGAGCAAACCTCAAAACATTGTCTGATAATGATGTCCATGGTGTACATAAGTTACTCATCATTTCTGAACATCAGGCTCTCTGACAAATGGTTAGGTTTACTTTTTAAAATCATAGATGTACCTTGGTTTGCACAGTAAGAATGTCTTTTTCTCTTGAGTATTGTCTGATATGGTAGGTGTATTCTTCTCCAGTTATTTAATGACATATTTAGTTCAGAAGGCAAGACAAATTGTTTTAACCCTGAAAAACTGGATTTTTGCTGGGGTGCTGGTTGCTATGGTAAGGGATATAACAGAATACGAGCAATGGGACAATGCGGCAAAAGGTCAGAAGAACGTAAATGCATGTTTAGATCAACAGAAGGTAAATAAATGTTGGCACAATTACACTGCAGGCATTTTTTACTTGTTTAACTGCCTTATTATTAACTGTGTTGGACAATAGGATCATAGAGACCTTGTATTGAAACCTGACCTTTAACAAAGTGTCAAAAACCTGATTTTACTAGAAATAGCTAAATAAATAAACAAGCAGAGATATGTACATGCCTTTGTACTCATTGCTCTCAATAACAGAGGAATACAACTCTAGTCACACTGCAATGTGAGATAAGTAGCATTCCTCCATAATGAACAAAGGGAAAATGGCCTTTGTAGAAGAAACTGCAGACCAATACATTGAAAGAGTCTGAAATATCAAAACAACAACAAGGCCTCAAACCCCCAATCTCCCCCACTCCTCCAAAACAAATAAAAGCCACACACACACACACACACACACACACATAAAAAGGCAGACCTTGTAGGTCTTGTTTATTGTAAGTCTACTTAATTGACTAACAGATGTTTAACACTTTCATCAAGGCATTGGGAACGTGGGTATCAACAATAACTTTTTAGCGCCTGGTATACCATATTGTAGTATGCACCAAGGCATTGAGTGTACCTATATCTGGCAACCACAAAGCTGCGACAAAATTGTTTTTTGTAGTTTTTTTTATATTTCAGACAATCACTTCACTAAAATAAATAAATAAATAATGAATTGTAAGTTCATGGGAAAGCTAGTGACTGCATATTTGTTCGAACTTTTTTGTCAGCTTTAAAGTTTTGGCTATGGATTAGTTTATTAGAACATGATTTAGCTGGATGGTTTTAGACCATTATACAGAGAAGACTGAGCTTTCTAAAAGTATTTAGGTGGCTAGAAATACACTTACCTGTGTAATTGCTATTCTTTGAATTCATAAGCTCCTCATACTTACTGAGGTATTACACAAAATATTGTGTACTTATGAAAGTGCCCTTTAACTGTGCTAATTTCTCTGGAGAATTTAAATGATTAAATGCTCACTTGGTAGACACAGAAACAACAGGCAAGGGACAAATTCTTGTTTCGGTGGCTGTTTATTGCAGAGATAGCTTGTTTTCTGGAGACATTCTCAGAAAAACAAATATTGAAACGTGTGAGAATTACATTATTTCAAAGTGCTATATTTTAAGGAGTGACATAATGTGTGATATTTACTAAACCTTCAAGAACTATGCATATTAAAAAAAAATTAACTTGGGTCATGAAAGAAGCATAATACCAAAAATGTCTTTTATTTTAATATAGTGAATAGCATTGTGTTTTCATTTTACTTTCTTCCTATGCAGTACTACTCAGATTGTTGTGGGTATCCAGAAATTTCTACTTTACAAACAGTGGATGTTTCTTTTCTTGCTTTTTGCCTAATGGTTAAATTATACTAACACAAAAAAAGCAGAAAGGAACTTGAGTATATTTTCAATTTTTAAAACCTGAATAAGTAAATGAAAAGACCCTAAAGCTGAGGCAAAGAAAGGAGGCTAAATTCTGCTAATTAGCTTACATCGGGTAAGAGCTATACTTGTAAGTCATTTGAAGGATGCTAATTACAAAAAATGATCTTGGAAATATTTTTCACAATACATTTATGACTCTAGATACTGTCCTTTTTTTAATAATGTCAAGCATACAAATTACCATATTGAAGATCCAAGGTGCAAAGTTAATGCAAGGTTGAGTTCAACTAGGGACTGCTTAGGACTCATGTCACAGCAGTGTTCAAAATAAATTATGATCATTATGTATTTTAGATCTCAAATATCTCTCAAAGAAAAGCAGCAATTCTCAATAACAGTATTCTCAATAACATCAAAACTCAGTAACAACAGTAATTCTGCAGTCTTTGAAAACAGCTTGCTTGGGGTTGCTTGAGTTGCAAAATAATTCAGCTGAAGAAAACATGTTTGAAATTCCAGAATCCCTGAACAGGTTTCTGAAATGAGTGTCGGCCCTTCAGGTGTTTTAGTTTCGCTTTTTCTGAAAGTAGGTATTCCCATAGTCTGGGAAACAAAGTGATTTGCCTTTTTCCATAGAAACATCTCAGAAAAAAAGTTTCAAAACACTCACAAAGAGAGGTCATGTGTTTATACTGAAGTATTTTAAAGGTACCCACAAATAAAAAAAATCCTACTTCAACAGGAAATGTGCAGCTTGACCAATAACAATAGTTTACATACCTCATTAAAATGCCAGAGTCTGTACAGTGTCAGGTGTCTGGGACCTATGAAATAGTATCTCTGATAACAGTGAGGCAGCAGAGAAGAAGGTAAAAATAGTTGAAGTTTTGAGGTATAACAGCACTCTAAGTTTTCTGAACTTGAAACGTGATCAAACTAAGACTTCATTTTCTAAAACTGCATATGATGTAGCAGTAGTGAAGACTCTACTACTTCAAGTGTAGAAGAAGGTATTTGATAGCATAATTACATGAAAAGAGTCTAAAATAAGACTGAATTTAAAGTTTTACCTGCAAAAGGATTTTACAATCTCTACATAATTTGTTAAATGGTTCACCTTTTTGTTTTTTACCCTCCTTTTTTTCTTTTTGCTGGTGATTCTATTTTCCCCATATAAGTTCTTTCAGACTATCACAGAATAGGTTTATTGGCACAGAGCTAAAATTGGATGTTTGGGCAAACTTAGTCTACCTTAAGATGGTGTGTACATCAGGGCCAATTGCCATATGCAAATATTTTTGGTTAATCATCAGATCAAATGTAACAGAATAATTCAGATTCCCTATGCTTAGTATTGGTATGATATTTCTGAGGGAAGTCAGGTATTAGATTTTTCTTTGATTTCTCAGGCAAAGCTGTTGCTTGAAATTCTGATTGCATTGCAAGTCGCAGTTGTGGATTGTTAATGACTGTTATGAGGTTATTCAATATGTTTGAATTTAGTTTAGGTGCAGGAAAACTGTATTCTCCTTATTTTATTAATTCTACAGTACAAGGGTAGAATGGAATATTTCTTACATTGTTGGAGAACCTCTCTATTTGTTTACAATTTACTTATCGTGGACCTTACCTTGGACTTAAACTGCAAGGATTGCTCTCACTATGTTTTCACAAGGCTTAAAAAAACCCACCCCACACCAGCAGAATTCTTAACTGTATTTACTTAGTAATTAATTAACTAATCTATGTTTTAACTTATTTTAAGTCAAAGGATAGGGCTACATGTGCATGGAGAGGCAGCTAGGAGAAGTAGGTGTATGTTGAAACTGACATACCAAGAGGTCATACCACACACTGGTACCAGCTGAACATGACTCATGATCCTCCAGCTGGCTTTTATGTGGAAGCCATGTTAGTGTACATGTGTCTATAATACAATAACCAGATGGCTTTCAAAGCTGAATGTCATATTTCTGGGTTTTGCTTGCATCTGTGTGATCCAACAGGAAATACAAACATACAGAGAAGCCTTTCTGTCCCATTCTTATGAGGCACTTAATGAATGCAGCATTTCAGATTTACATAAGCTATAAGAGACATTCCTCTTCCTGAGAATTCTTTCAGTCTAACTTGCTTAAGCCAATTATTTTTCCAGACTGCTTTCAGTCACCTTTTATGATGACTGCATTTTCTGTGCTTCAGGAACTGTACAGACTCAAAATATATAGAATATCAACCACATTCCTTAATGGACAAGAAACTATAGGATTGAAAACATGTTATTTGTAAGGGGTATTTTTTAAAAGGATCTTAAATATTTGGAACCAATCCCTCTTACTTTCCCAGGTGTAATTATTTCATAATAGACCCCTACGCTTAACTCCAAGAATAATTCAAATATTTTAATATGAAAAGCATTAAAAAATTCTTTTATGACTCAATGGGGTGACCTGGGGATGTCTCCTCAATGATATTTTGTTAGGTTTGTTAAGTGAGAAGTGAGGCAGTAATTTTGTTACAGAAGTCTGGAGAATATGTAGGATTTAATTCTTAAAAGTTTTATGTCTTCATTAAAATTACTTTCCTATTGAATTTGTGAACTAAAATCCTTCCTCTGAATGTATATGTGTGGGAGTTTTTTATGTTACAGTATTTTTTAATAAGAACTTGTATGCAGCATTGTTTTAATTGTATAAGAAAAGCATGTTAAAAGAATATATTTATCTGTGTGCAGTTTCTAAAATGCATTTCTAAAATTAGGGGTTTTTTTCCACCTGCTCTTCAAGTGACTGAAAAAGATCAAGGGGTTATGTGGAGAGTTCACAGAAATGAAGTAAAAATTTTCTGAAAAGGTCAAGCACACATACTTCTTTTTCTGTTTCTAAAATTAGACAAACTTTATAAAGTTAAAAAAGGAAATGAAATTGCAGAAAATTTTAAGCAGAGGTGAATGACAAAAGTGCAAGTGAAATCTCTGTATTGTCATACCTGTGGATTTAACTTGATTACTCTAATTATAGAAGTTATGCAAGATGAGCCCCTTTGCAAAATATGGAAAGTAATATTAATTATAAGTTTAGAAGCCGCAGGCATACGGCATGGGATTCTTAATTATAGTGGTATAAACTGAACATAACTGTTGATTATAATGGCTTTGTACCTATTGAACAAAGATCTACAATAGATGTTAAAATGTATCATGTTATAAAATATTAGGAAGTTCATGTCACATTCCTAAATGGCAAGAAGTGGTGAGGTTTCACAGGGGGATGACGTTTGTTTCATGTTGTTAAACCAAATTGGGATCAAAGTGCTTTATTGATTTATTAAGGACATGTAATTAACTGGCAATCAGTAAGCTACACATTCGAGATGAGGGTCAGTAGCACAATAAATAAATACATAAAACACATCAGCAGCCCTTCAGAAAATGCTAATAAACACCCCAAAATCTCTGAGAACCCCTCTGTAACTATTCCGAAGAAGTACAAAGGCAAAAGCTCTCTCTAAAGACATGCTTGACCTTGCCTCTGTACAAGCATACAGAGATTTTACCAGTCAGCCGTATTATGAACTTTCATAGTTTTGATTCTTCTTGACACAGGATCTTCACCATGGCTCATTTTAAATCACACTAATCCTTTGAGTGACCTTGTTACTCAGCAATGTGTTCTGATATATGCATATTTCTAATCAGGAAAAAAAAACGATTGTAGGGTCTTCTTTTTTTTTTTTTTTTTTTAGTCATGCTTTATTACTTTTTTTCTTTAACATATAAAGGAGACTTGCTTTTTAATTTTTTTTTTTTACTTTTTAAGGTATGAGTAATTTGGTCAGCTACATCCTGCTTTCTTCTGGTGTGCAAAAGGGAGCAAAGCAATTAACCTCTTTTACTACATTATCAGTGTGTTTGCCTTATCCTTCCTTGGGTAATAGTCTGTATAAATTAATACTCTAATTAAAATAATTCAAAGGTTACGGAGTTTTTATGCTTAGAGAACCATAATGCTGAATTCTTTCTTTGACTGTTATAGTGTCATAAGGATATATCAATGATGAAAGTGACTTTGGGTACAAAGTTAATCTAAGTTTTTAAAATAAATAAAAATTCTTGTGTTGTTTGTGGTAAGATTCAGGTTTGCACAAGAAATATAGCTAAAGAATTACAGATAATGTAAGAAAATAAAACCCTTTAGGTAGCAAGTATTTCTACATGACTTATAAGACTTGTCTGCCTGCCTTGCAACAGGATACCACCAAGGTATGAAAATCACTGAACACTGAATCACTGAATTTCCCTCAACGTGTCACGATTACAAAACCAGCTTCTTCTGTATGAGTCTGATATACTGTGAAAATGTACAAATTACTCCGTTGCTCTAGAAGTGCCTCATTTATTACGTATAGTGAGAAACTTTAATGGATGAATCATATGTTTGACTTCACCATTTTTCCCCCTAAACCTGATTTAAGTCCCTTTGTGTCATGTTTTCATGTCATTTATAAAGGCATAAGATAAAGTTCATTTTGAAGTGATTCTAATCCTGCCTGGGTTCCCTCAGTTGTGCTAGAAGGAATTCAGGAGGCTGAAAGTATTTTCATCATATGTGGGAGGAAATCTGATCAGCTGGGAGGCAGCCTGGTTTGCATCAACTGCTCACACAGTGGGGGATGCAGACTGGTCCATGATGCGTACCCAGACAGATGTACTGAGTACCACAGGACGGGATCATAACTTTGTCATTATTGGATTTTTTTCAAATGCAAATGTGTTTATTAGGGCCAAGGAACTTTAATGTTGGGGGGATTTTTTCATATCTGTATCTATGCATACAACAGGCAGAATACTTGCTGTTACAGCTGCTGTTTATTTGTGTTATTATTACTATTTTAAGACAGAAAAAAACACCAAAAGTGAGACCTTATTTAGCAGGATGTAACATTAAAAAAGTTAGAGTATATATGCAAAATGAATGTATGGAAAATTTTAAATTCCTGAAAGCTTCTTGATCTGTGGTTTTGGACATTTTAGTCTCTGTACTCCAGCTGATAGTGGTAAAAATTTTTGTGGAAGTGGAAATGTAGAGTTTTCAGCAGCTGTTATCAAGTGTTAAACTTTGAGAATGAATGTGCGTGACATAATTACAGGAAAGTATAAACTGAAAAGCAAAACTTGATTGCTGTCATAGTATATTTGAATATCTGTTACTTGAAGCTTACCTACCCTTATGAAATAGGCTGTTCTGAAGAGTGTGAAAGAAGTTCAGTTAAACTGTAAAGATAAAATCCTCTTTGGCTCAGACCTGCAGGCATTTTCAAAACTGACTTCCCTGCCATGTCAGCCTTCCCAGGACTTAACTCTTTGTTTGCTGGAGAAGTCAAAATTACTGGGGAACTGATGCAAAAGTCACTATCGTTTTGTTAAGAAGCAAAATAATTTGAGAGAAAGCTTGTCTTTCTGGTGGACAAGTGAAAATGGACAAGAGATACAAGCTGATTAGTTGAAGAATTCGAGAATTTGAGAAAAAGCCAAGGTGTCATTACTTTTGTTTTCTCTACAGATCAGAGCACAAATTAGGTTATCAAGCCCTTCTGTAGAATATGAGATCAAGCAAAAATATTTATTTCCCGCAGCTGAAAATTGAACTGTGTCTGAGCTTGCTTAACCACCAGGAGTCTTTAATGCTGTAAATTCTTTCTTAACAAAGTGAAGGATTGGCTGAATCTGAGAACTTGTTCATTTTCTGTTACACCTGAGGAGTGAATTTTGTGCACAAGCACGAGGACAGAAATAATTTAAAATGACGCTTATGGGAAGAATTAAGTAGACCTGGGTATAAACAGGATACTGAGAAAATGCCTGATATGCATATGTGCACCTTCAAATAGGGACAGTGTTCCAGGCTTTTATTTTTGACTTTTTGTGGGATAGTGGGAGGAATTTAAAGAAAGTAAAAAATTATAATCCTTGGACTGCTTGGAAATATGTGGTTCATATTTTCATCAACTCTGAGTTCCCTTCTCCTGCTTTTCTCTCTTGTGAAAGTCCTATCAGCCCTTAGAAAAGTAAGGATTATAAGAGAAGGAAGATAATGTAATGCCCACTTGTACTTACTGAGAGAGTATTTGTTTACTGTATTTAATTCTGTTAGACTTTTTGATTAAGCATGACATGAAACTATCAAATTTCTTCTGCATCTTATAATTGCTATGCTATGAGTTTAGGAAATGTCTTTTGGACTGGGGATACTACAGCAGCCTTCTCAGAGAGATTTTTAGATTGTTCATGCTCTTACATTTCCTGTGTCCCTGCACCAGTGACTAGAGTTTTATCTCCTGTAATACACTACATGTGACATGCTTCGTCAGACAAGAGATTGTTAGGAATCATGATTAATGTCATTTAGAAAGAGAGGCTTGCCACGAAAGAAGGTGGAAGCATATTGTGCATCTTTTAGGTGACTCCTGTAAGACAGTGTAGCATTTCAGGAGAAGGCATAGAAACATAAAACTGGCCTGAGGCAAACAGACACATATAGAACCCCACACTATCTCAAAGCTACCACGCATTGTTAGTGGATCGACTTTACCCTGAAAGGAAGGAAAGCATTAGTCTACAGAGCTGTGTAACACAATATTAACATTTATGGGGCTGATCCAAAGTCCTTTAAAGCTGAGGAGGATTCTTCCTCTGTGAGATGTAGATTGGGTTTTACATAACTATTTCAGCAGTGTTTTTTGACTCATGAAAGTTAAATCCCTAATTAAGCCATACCCTTCTTATCCCAATTATTTTATTGGCCTCTGTCATTCTTGTCCTTTCTTGTATCCTTCACCTTTCTATTTGGGTAGGTACGTTCTACTTTGGCATTAACATGAAATCTAAAATGATAAAATTCACTGTTGTTAAGACACAGGTTGACAGACGAAGACCTTACCATCTTTTGTAACACTTCAAATTTTTCTTTGATGGTGATTCAGGAAGGCAGTGTCCTATTTGGGCTGAGATCTGCTGATAAGTTAAACATTTTAAAATATTCACAAGCTAAATTCCTATATATTTTTTTTTTCAGTGTTATTATCCTGTTGACTGTTAAAAAATGGTATGTCACAGTATAAAACATACTTCAGCTATTAGATTTTCTTATTGCACCTTATAGAAATGCTGCTCTTTCTGAAATCCTTTGTAACTGATTCTGTAGAACAAGGCTGTCTGCCAGATTATTAACTCAAGACCTTTTAGTAGAAGAGCGACTTGGTGAGTAGAGGCTTAATATCACATGGTTTATGAATAGGTCATGGCAAACACATTATGGGACACTTCACCAGTAAGTGATATTTATAATTGCTCAGATAGGTGGAATAGATTGAAAGAGAATAGAAGGAGTAAAACCCTGGGTATAGGGTGGCTGGATAATATGTCTCATGTATTACTTCTTAGTCAAATATTCTGAGTACTACCTTAAAATTTTCTAGGGTCTGTTGCTGAGAGTTGTATATATGTTGGAGAATGAACAAATTCGATTAATCAAATCCAGTTTGTTAATGTCTCCTAAGAGAAATGGAGTGTTAGCATGCAGGAGTCTTCCGGCTAATAAAAAAACCCAACATACAAAGCTATAGTCAGAGAGTCAGTTTGGAGGAAGGTTACAAGAAAGTTGTGTTTGCTAATAGCAGTAGAAAGAATGCTGCCAAATGACATATTAAGAAGCAAAGACAAAGCTTTTAGCAGTGCAGGATGAAGGAGACGTAATAATGAAGGTAATAGGGTCAACCTGTTTCATCACTTGTTTTACGTCTTTTTCCTCTGACAGCGCTTCCCCTGGGTATTCCTGAGAAACCAAATACACAGTTATTTTTTCCCTTTGTCTTCTAAGGAAAAACAAAACAGAAAATGTACTTCTATCTTTATCATTTTCTTTGCAACCAGGTGGTAGCTGTGGGAAAAATCAGTGTGTTTCTACTTTCCAGGATACACAATAATATGCCTGTCCTAGATGTGATCATATATTTGCTTTCAAAAGTTGTCTTTTGCCCTTGTAATTCCTGGATTGCATTTTGCTGTACTGTTCCAAAGACAATAAATTCATGAGAAACATAGACACAAATAGGCATAACATAGTTTCAATAGCAGAGATTCAGCAACTTGACTAATGCCTGGCTGTACTGATGCTACAAGCAGCACTGAAAGAATTTTGTAGTTTATGGTTATACTAAAGCACAAATTAAGCTTACAAACCATTATATGTGTTTTCTTCCTACTTATTTTCCTTGGGTTTAGTTTACACCATTTGACGTGTTTCTTGGACTGAATTTATTAGGGTACTTTCTTTTGAAATAGGAAGCTAGCAGCTAGGAGCTAGGCTAACAAAAAGTGTTTGTGAAATGTCATTTAAGCAGGGGCTATCCTATGAATTTCCCTTTCCCCTCAAGAAAAAGCAGTACATCACTATACTTCCCCAGGAGCAACCTGGGGAATTACTAAATCACAGAGGAGATGCATCAAGCTTGTTGGTTTCCCATTTTTTTTCTGACATGTGTAAGACAGAAAAAGAGAAAATGCGTATGTCTGTCCTTTACTACTACTGAAAAATAGCTCCCTAGATCTTCTGCCTTACTGCCTTTTTCTAACAAGCTGGAGATTGGGTCAAGCTTTGCTAGTACTTGCTTCAACATTCCGTTCCCCATTTACAAAATCTGGAGCAGCTGCAAAAGTGAAAGATGGGGAGGATTGTTACTGTTAGTAGAAAGCATTGATTTTAAGGCTCACTGTCATCACAGCAAAAGGGCTTAATGCTACTGTGATAACTTTGTAGAGTGGATCAAGTTTACTGTCTCGTGGGGCTCAGGAATAGTCTGCAGCTATCAATATTTCCTTGAGCCTAAGAGTGCTGTTATCACTCTGTAGATGCCCCTTGAACCTATTTATAGCTCCACAGGAATTGCCAAGAGTGTTTTGACTTCTAATACAAGTGTCTTTCAGGGCTGTAAATGGTCACTGTGAAGCTTGCACTCATGCTCTGACACAAGCAATACTGCCTAAGGAAAGATCAGGGACAGGGCTCTCAGCTGTATAACCCAGATTTTCTGCTCCACATTTTACTGGATAGTCATATTGAACTGTGAAAAACTGAAGGAATTTTTATGTCTTGCTACTGGCATGCACCCCCCATCTAAGGTCCATATGCAGGCAGAAGTGACAGCAGAAGTTTTCAGGGATGGCTGAATATACTCCACAGATCTCTCAGCAAAATCAAGGAAAGCTTTACACTCCTGTGTTCTGAGGTAAGGAGGGGCTCTATAGATGTTTCTGCCCAAGTTAAAGTGGCTTCCAGCAGGTTGAGCTTGAATGTTGCCTGCAAGTAAGACTTATTTCCCAGCCCAGGTATTAGAGGTCAGACAGACATACCCTACACGAGAGATGCATTTATATGATTGATAATACTGATACAGGATTGTAATCCTTGTAAAACATTAGGGCTTGAGCATTTTGACTATCAAGCAGTAGTGACATGAACGTTTTTCTGCTTTTCCACTATGTATTACCAGATATCCTGATCTCTTTCATAGTCCAACACTTTTCCCTGAGGTATCTCATCACTTGACAGAACATGGTGATCTTGGAAGGAAAGTGTCCTGGGTTTAGCAGTGGCAGTCATTTTTCTCTTTCTTGGTAGCTGGTGCAGTGCTGTGTTTTGACTTTCAGCTGGGAACAGAGCTGAAAAACAATGATGTTTTGGTTTGGCCAAGGACTTTGTGGGCCTCATGCTCTGTCAGGGAGGAGGGAAGCTGGGAGGAAGCAGAGACAGGACACCTGACCCAAACTGACCAAAGAGGTGTTCCATACCACAGCACGTCATGCCCAGGATGTAACTGGAAGTTACCCGGAAGGGAGGAGGGACTGCAGGGTTGGAGGAGGTATCGGTCAGTGCTTGGTCGGGCTGGGGGGGGCGCAAGTTATCGGTCGCCTGGTGATGGGGTGTTGTATTCTCTTCCCTTGTTGTTTCCTTTATCATTACTGTTATTGGTGGCAGCAGTAGTGATTTGTGTTATACCTCAGTTACTAAACTGTTCTTATCTCAACCCGTGGGAGTTGCATTCTTTTTGATTCTCCTCTCCATCCCTCCGAGAGTATGGGGAGGGCAAGAAGGGGGGGGAGCGAGTTAACAAGCTGTCTGGATGGGTTTAAACCACCACAGAAAGGTAACTGTCTTTTTTTTCTGGGAATGACTATAGCCTCACAGCTCTTCAGAACTTCTAATGGCTTGATGTCTCTAGCTCTAGTCTGAGGAGGAAGGAACAAAGGCTACTGTGCTTATCTAAACCTGGCTATACCATTAAGCATGATAAGACTAAGGAAAAACCTCCCATCATATGCATGCCAAATGCAAGCTAACATCATTTAGACACCACAGATAACAGTACTAGTGAGTATAGCTAGTGCCTACCACTGTAATTCACAGCCTGCCAAGCATGGTAAAATAGAAATACTCATGCAGCTAACAGTCTTGAAGGGAAGAGTTCTTTCCAGAGGTGGCGTTTTTTTGGTATTGTTTTCTGCTCTCTTGGCAATCTTGGGACAGAATTAGTCTTACTAAGCAGTTAAAATAAAGGATGGCATTAATTTGAAAACAACCTCTCTCAAACCTTAAAAAACTAGTGAATATACCAGTAATGGAATTTCTGCTACATGTTAATAGCAGCAAGGTATTACCTACCTATTATTTTACTTTAACTTCTCAGTTTGTTGGAGATTTTTTTTGGCACATTTCCTGTCCATATGGATACTTGTTTACTATACCATTTGCAAACTCCAAAGCATACAGATGGTACAAAATAACAGGAATGAAAATTAATAGATTTGTATTAGCTTATTTTCTTTAATTATACTTTTATTACAAAATCCATTTTATTTCTGTCTAGAAATAGTTTAGACATCAGAAAAATGCTTAGTAACTATGAAATGTAGATTGTAGCCTGAGTGTAAAGCAAAGTAATTTTATATAATTTAATAGACCCCAGATATGATGAAAATTGGTTGCTAGATTGTTTAATCAAAAATTTAACATTGTTTGTGCAATTTGTTTCATATATCAATAGTTTCTCTTAGTTTTATTTGTAGAAATCCTAAGGAAAAGCTTCAATAAAGTACAACCAGTGCAGTATCAGGAGTTCAATTCTGAAAAGTGCCAGCATGTTCCGCTTAATTTTACAAGGGATGGACTGTTACTTTTCAGGTGAAGTTAATGGCACATGTGGCAGAAGCATTCTGCAGGTATTAAGCATATCTGACAGGAAATACAATGTAGTTTCAGAAAATACAAATGTAATTTGAAGCTTATTGTGAGAGTGTTTGCAGCTGTGAGCTCTTTATAAAGGGTGATCTTTATGTTCCTCAGTAACCTTAGTTATACCATTAAGATGTCCATCAAACTTGTAAAGCAGAAAGCCAGCAAATGTTTAAATTATAGGCCTTTGGCAATTTACATTGACTGCCTATGCACCATATGAATTATGAATAAAAAAAATGTAGATTGCTGTACCAACAAAACCTTTGCTAACCAGGCTGGATAATAATGAGTTCTCAGAGAGTCATTTTTCAGTTATATAGAAAATACGATACACAAGGCAGCTGAGAGTCCACATTGTTAAAAAGAATCAACATGGATGAAAAAGCAATGCTGTATTATATGCTGGCTTGTTCACCTTGACAGCTTTTATGTGGTGGAAAACAGATGCAAACACTTGAATGCAGGCTATCTATGAAGAGTAAAAACCATGAAATTAAGTTTAAATACCATATCAAAGTCGGAATACCATGAGAAGAGGAGATGCAAAAAAACATTATGATCTAAAGACCCAGTTGTCTAAGAACTGGAAATGTTTTCTTATGGTCTTGTACATCACATAGAGACTTTAGAAGTTCTCACTGGTGCACAATAAATGAAATATGTACCCTATTTTTATTAGTAACTATAAAAGCACTGCCAACATGGTCCAAAGGGAAGTATACAACATGTCTTTAAGAGCTCTTAAACATTGTTTAATCCTTGTCTCAAAATCCAAAGTCTAGAGATGGATAGCCATTGACTTCCTAGTAAAGGGAGTGTTTGTTAACATTCTAATCTGGGAGATAGCAGTCACCTTTTCTTTAATTGGACTGGGGAATTATAAGCACTGGAAAATATTCCCATTTTGAAGAAAGTTCTCAAAGGGATAATTGATGTCCTTATTTCTTAGATTATTGCCTAAAGGCCTTTTCTCAGTCTTTCAGAAATGCTGTCAATAAAAAGGTTGTGTCCTTTTTCCAAACCTGCTTGTGAATAAGAATATTAATCATGTGTGGAAGCTTTGTGAACAGTTTATTTTTTTAAGAAACATAAAGCATACTGCTATTACAAGCACTTCTAAAAGAGCTCTTTCCAAACCTTATTTTTAAGAATTTGGAAACAGCTGTTATGCTTAAACCTCATATTTAGATTTTGTGAATAAGTTTATTGAATACTTGAGGGTATGTATACTGCAAAGAGTGAACCAATCCAATAAGTATATCATAAACTATATCTCCAGAAGATTCCTAGGTTCTTGTCTGCATTGTGTATATTTGTAACTGACACTGCCAGTGAGTTTTTAGAATGATAGTTTGCAACGAGGACCAACATGAGAAGCCAAGATAGCAGCTGAAATTTAGGTCCCTGTTGCTTATAGTTGAACAAAAGGCAATCACTTATTTGTAGTTAAATACAAAGATTGAATTGCTAGTTCCTGCAGTAGGTTCATCAAATTTTCAATACATCACCAGTGCAAAGTTATAATTTTTTAGTTTTAATTTCACTGACAGTATGAGTATGCATACGTACATGCATATACACGTATCTGCCAATAGTGTTTGAAAAATACTGTTTTGCTTTACTTATGCTTCGTATGACCTACATGACTCCTCTTTTGACTGTTTATGGTCTGAATTCTATATATGTTTTCCCTTTCAATTTAAACTATGAGCACATCAAAGCAGAACAATACATACATAATGCTGATATCTTGCATTTTATACATGGGTGTTTCCTGAACATCCTGTTTTCCTGCAGGTCTTACAGTTATCACTGTATCATTTTTTCCAGCTTTAAACACATAATGAATGATAGCTTTGAGACAAAGTTTGAAAAACTGAAAGGAACAGAGCTCCCACTTGTTTCTCTGTGTGCTGATATTTACCCTCAGGCTGTATCACACTCTGCATAGTATTGGTATTGGAAGGAGGGAGAAGATGCTCCTACCTTTCTTTTCTGCTGTCAGGCTGAGGGCTGAGTGCAGTTCAATTATTGTTTAGTCAACTGAACTTGCACCAGTTACGTTGTTTGCTCTTATTCCTTCTCTTGGGACACAGTAGTTAAAGTCCAACAATTCAGGGTGGGTTTTTTGGTATCTTTTCCTTTGTAGCTGATTTTGGTTTGCATTAGGTTTCCTGCGACCATCTGAAACTGCAGTCTTGTATGCAAACTGTTGGGCTGGGAGATGGAAATAGTTATCTGTAACTTGTTCTCCAGACCAACTATCACCTGTTGCAAGTGGTAATAAAAATATAAGCAACTTGTACTTTTGTATTCTTTTTTGCTGAGGTACTCTGCTCATGTGTCCCTGTCAAAGCTGTAGGATAGAGATGAAATAATAGCTCATATGCTGTTGGCTCATATGCCAACAAAACTAGTGGTCTATTCTGTGCTCTCTAGGAGATCTGTGTCGCGTTATATGACCTGGACAAAGGAAAAGCCTATGCCTGCAAGGACATTAACCAAAAAAACCCAGCAATTCTGCTAACATTCCATCACCACTTGCCTTGGCTGATTTGTCATACAGAGTTAATGAATTGCCTGTTAAAGATTCTGGGAGTCTTACAAGCTGTATGAGTATACTGATTTTGACTTTCCAAGTACAGGACTGCAGACTCAAGAAATTAATGTGAAAATATGTTATGCGGTGCATAATTTCTCTTGTATTTATCCTAGGATCTTCAAAAAGCAACTGCTGTCAGGAGTATTCAGTGTTAGAACTACAAAAATTGAAAAATATATTAAGGAGTGAAAGTTATCCTTCCCTTTCTGTGGAGGGTTAAGCCAGAGTCTTTATGAATAATTTTTGAAACAACTTGCCATTTTTCTACTGATAAAGTTGAAAGGCTTACTTTCAAAATCCTTGTATAGCGGTAGATGAGATTTGGGTAATATGATTAATTCTGAGCCCCAGATATCTAGATGGAAAAGATGAAGGTTAAAAGCCAGTGAGCAGAATGTTATACTTTCTCTCTAAAAACCTACTTGATAGGTTGTGAAATAATATTAAAAGAGATACACAGAACATTAAAGTGAAGCCCAAGAGCTCCTACTGTTACAGTGTCTTTTAAGTGACGCTTCAGTCAGCTGAGCCATGTTTTTCAAGGAGCTATTTCTGCTTTTTGTTACTCCTGAGATATTTCATGTGTGTGTGTGTATGTGGCTTCTCTGCATATATGTATATATATGGATGTAAGTCCATATATGTGACTAGGTGTTTTTTTCCACTATACATGCTGCTCAGCTTTCACACTGGAGTTTCCCCAAATGTTAATTTATCTTTCATGGAGAAATAAATGACATATCCTTGTGTTTGTATGCAGGTAAACATTAGACTGAAGAAGTATAAGACATGATGACAAACAAGTTATAGGATTCCAGAATGCACAACAAAACATTTTCAATACTATTTATACCTTGCTTATGCCCATGTAAAACACATTTTGTAGACAAAGTATATATTTCATTTTCCAGAGCATCTAGAACACTCCAAAGCCATGAAGCTGCAATTAATACTATTATTCTTCCTGATGGTTTTCAGGAATCTGTTTAAGCTAAATTAGAATTTCTATTCCTTAGGGAAATGAAAATAATTCCTCATTGTACTCTTATCCTTAGTTACCATAAAAAGTTAAAAACGTTTTTCTGAGAATAAAACTTTCAGCAATATTTCCATTCAGACCTTTGTTTCTAATACAAAATTTAGTTTTAAATGATTAACACAACTGATTTCAAGTTGGTTGCATTGCAAGGTGTTGATTTGTTTGACTGAAGTCACAATGGATATAAAGCCAGTTTTTACTCCTTGGTCTTATACTTCACAGAGGGTATACTAATCCTGTGATATACAGAATCATAGAATCATAGAATGATTAGGGTTAGAAAGGATCTAAAGATCATCTATTTCCAACCCCCATGCCGTGGCCAGGGATGCCTCACACTAAACCATGTCACCAAAAGCTCCATCCAATCTGGCCTTGAACACCGCCAGGGATGAAGCATTCACAACTTCGTTGGGAAGCCCATTCCAGTGCCTCACCACCCTTACAGTAAAGAATTTCTTCCTTATACCTAACTTGAATTTCCTCTGTTCAAGTTTAAATCCATTACCAGTTTGTCCTATAGCTACAGTCCCTAAAGAAGACTCCCTCCCCAGCATTGTTCTAGGCCCCCTTCAGATACTTGGCCAAGCAATTCAACATCTCCGCATAGCCCTCTCTGTGCTGCAACGTAACTGTGTTCACACAAGTTTTCTGTCATCTGAAAAGAGGGCATTGAGTACATGGAAAATGTAGACCTAGGTATGTCAAACTGACTTGTAATAGTTAGACAAAAAAAGAATGTTACAGGTTAGAGTAAATTAAATGCCCTTTCTGTTCTGGCAAGGAATTACATCTTTTGTCAAAGCTAAATGGATTTTGCTGCAGGCATTCCAATTTTGCAAAATCACCATTATCTAGGAAAAAGGCTGCTTTGTAGCAACGTGTTACCTAGGATTACTCAATAACTTACCACTAAGTGAAGGTGTTGTTAAAGTTTTTGAAAGTAAAGTTTCTGATCTATGATTCCTAACTGTAATTTCTTTCAAACTAACAGTCAGTAAAAGATTTTGTACTTGAAACGTATTTATCTCAAAGCAATTACACACACACATGAGTGTGTGTGAGTACACACATATATTTTAAATCAAGTATTAAGCAACATACAGGGCAAAGATCTCTATTCAGATCTTCAGTAGGGTATGAATGTGTCTATGGTGACATCTATTTAATGACCTATTTAATTCCTCGTATAGTGACTATACACATTGGGAATTGGTGGATTAGTAAATACGGAAATATTTTAATTGACTGTTTTATAGATTGCATGCAGCATGTAGAAATGAAACCTTATTTTTAAAAAAATATGTATTTTATAAAATAAAAGTATTTCTTCCTGATTTTTTAAAATTTACATTAGAATGATTGAGTAAATCACTTAGTCGTCTCCCCCTCCCCCCCCCCCCCCCAATCTTTACTATTCTTAGCTTTAAATGTCAATATGAATGTTAGCCATTTTGGAAAATAGGTGATACTAAGGAACACTAAAGCTTTCTTTCTCTAACTTTGCAACCAGATGGTCACATATCAAAGAATCCTAGCTTATTCTAAGAGTGTTTAGTTTTTAAAAACAGTTGAAAATATTATACTACTGAAAAAACTGCTTTGTTACCAGTATGAAGCTATTAAACTAGGGTCAATATCTATAATGATATAGATGCAAGACTCTTGACAATAACAGGTCAGGAACCTTGAGCAAACTTTAAAGAGATAAAAGGCAGAGTATTTCACATAACACTGAGGAAGAGAATCAATGCTTTTCAGGAAGGGGAAATCAACTTTCAGCTAACTCAATTAGAAATTTTCCATTGACAGTAGAGACATTAAATCTAATAACTGGATCTGGATTCATAGCCTGACTATGCACACACATAACTTTAAGCATATAATAATATTGCAAAATTAATAAAATGAGTAATACTTTGTGGAAAACACTAAAATTGAAGAAATTCTTCTGAATTAACATGTTATTTTCTTGGAAGTAGCTTACAAGGTGCATCCTAGGACATTTACAGGAGGTAATAAAAAAGCCATGCCCAAGTGTTAGAACAAATATCTGTCTAAATACTAAAAAATCATAGTGTAACTCATAGTGAAAACAGTGAAATAAAGATGTGCACAGAAATAAAGGTGACTGTATAGTGAAAATAATTTTGGTGTTTCGAATATCTTTTCCAAAATTTAAACTCTTGCAAAACACACATACTTTCAACGTAAGTATACAATCACAAAGGCACAAAGAAATTATACCTGATACTGGTATCATTTTATATGTGAGCAGAATTCTGAAAGATCCCATTAATTTAGTAGCATGAATTTCTATTGTTATTTTGTCTTGGGTGACACTGGATGTTACTACAGTACTGAGTTAAAAAAAAAAAGGCTGAAGTTGTTATAAAAATGGTGTGTATGTGCTGACAGTCAAAGAAATGTGTCTAGCTCATATCTGCAGCATAAGAATGCCTGAATAATTAATTCATGGACTCCCTTCCTTGTCTGATCTTAAGCAAAAGACTAGTACATAATGAGTGCAAGAGAAATTAACACTGTTAAGAACAGTCTTGCTGTTTGCCATCCAGTTTGTGTGCTTGGCTAGGTGTCTCATTTTCATATGCCATAGGTAGTTTGCCTCTGCTGAGTCTCTGTCACTGATGTTGCTGTGACTCTTCCACTCACTTTCAGCAGAATTGGACTGAGTTGCTAAACTCATTTCCTTGCATGAATATCAATGGAAGTGACATGTAAATGCCAGATTTCATTCTATTCTTAATTCATACTGCTGGATAGAGTGCATGTTTTGTTCATTCAGTGGGTATGAAATACCAAGACCTGGCAGAGAGATATCAGATGCAATTATAGCACATTTAGAGTACTATGCTATGAGAAAATGGTTTCAGAATAACTAGCAATTTATTCTATGCAAATTGTTTCAGCTACAAAGTACAGAATGTGTAATGGACAGCAATGGATATCACAACAATGGTAGCCAAATTAAGTTAAATGAAAGTTAAATCTGGGTCTACTTTATTTCTTTGGAATAAAATTTGACTTTTTTTGTTGTTGTTGTTATAAAAAAGAACTCCTTACATGTAAAATAGAAGTTGTATAGTCTGCATAAAGAGTTAGGTACAGTTTGTCATTATGTTCCTCATAATGTGGATACTTTTATCTTTGGAGTTATTCTGAGGAAGAATTTGAAAATTGTACTTACAGTTCTGGTCTTACTATTATTGGGGATCTATCAGGGAAAAGCAGTGATGATCCAGTTTGGGGTTTACTTTCCTCCATTAAAATATTGCAAGCAAGGCATTGTGTGAAATAATACGTTAAGGAGTTTCAGGAGGACACAGATGTTACATAACTGATTTCAAATCTTTTTTTGACCCTAATTTATGTCCTCATCATTTACTTGTATAAATAGAGAAGACATAAATTAAAAAAAAGAGAAGTGACCTTTTCTGTTCAATACAAATTAGGCATTAGCAAAATCAGAATGCCATGTACAAATCATATGCTCACATTTTAAAATTCAGCTTAGAGAACTGGGCAAAGTTCAAAATAGACTCAAAGACTGATTCAAGGACCAGGAGTTGTATTTATCAGGGGGATACATAAGGAGCTCACACCTTACATGTGAAACAAAAGCCTGAGAAGTAACTTAATTACAGTTTATAAGTACTTTCACTGGAAGAAACACCCAGTTGCTTAAGTACTTTGTAATTTTCCAGGCAGAGAAAGACGTAACAAAACCCAGAGGCAGAAACTGGAATCTAACAATGAATATATTTTGAACAGTGAAAGTGATTATGCCCTGAAACACTGAAACAAGCAGTAGCAAATCCTTCATCTCTCCAAAAGAACATCAGCTTCATTCTGGAAAGCATTAGCTGAAACTAAGCTACCAGTTTTCATATTGTATTAGGGTGACATATAAAGCAAGCTGATTTAGGGGATGTTTGACTAGATGCTCTCATGGCCATAATAGCAACTGGGAATGGGGAGGGAAAAGGAACAGATGTATATTATTGTCCTACTATCCAGTAGGAAATAAGTTTTGTCAACCTAGATAACATTTTTCTCCACTGTTTTCTACATGTTTTTACAGGTAACAGAAAAAGAGTGAGATACTCGAAGGGGTAATTTAAATGAAGTCAGTGGAGGATTCTATGAATTAGTTTTTGATAATTGATCAGAGAGGAGTATAGATGAATTGGTGTGATACTTCCCCGAATACTTCATTGCTAAATGAAATTTTAGGACACAACTCTGTTTTATAGGGAGAAGACAACTCATTCTATGACAGTATTTATTTTTACTTAAAGGGAGTCATCTCTGAATTTGCACAGATGAAGGTGTCTCGTGGACTTAAAGATACACAATATCAACTGAATCATTTTAAGAGGTGTTCTGACAGATCTGGTATAAATCAGGATTCAGTATAGATCAATTGGTTTCTGGGTTTTACAGCAGCAATTTTTAATAAAGGATTTTGGTGTGACCTTCCCTGTACACTGTATCAGCAAAGACAGTCTCAGAGCCCATCTCATTACCCTTCAGCCCCATAATAATCGGTTCTGGTCACTGTGGGCAAAGAATGGATTTTAAAGGAAAACAAGCCATTTGAAGCCTAAGTTGTTAATAAAAATGCTGAATGGAAAATGAGTATGAAAATCTTCGGTGGGTGTTTCCTGGAGGATGTTTGCTGGTTACAAGTTTCAGTGCTGAGTTCTGGTGTGTTATTCAAAGAGATTTACAGACTGTTTGACCCCTCCCACAGAAAAGGAAGTGTAGGGTAATTATTATTAGGCATTGATCATGAACAATTAAATATTTCAAAGCTATCAATATAAATCTGTCTCTAAAAATAAGAAGTGAGACATGGACCTCTGAATTTGGAATAAATCGAACCTTGTGTAGATATAATGGAAGATTTTACTTTAATTTTGTAAAACTTAAAAGCTTTTAGTAACTCCTTAGTGAGTGGGTGCAGGGGGAGTAAACATCCATTTTACTGTCTGGATGTAGTCTCAGAACCTCATATTCTTGTGACTTTTTGTAGTAATTTGAATCTGTGTGACTTGAAATGTAAGAAAACTTCTACAGATGAACTAAAAGACTGACTTTAATTAGATTACTGAAATAATGTTAAATACCAATACAGACACTCTTATCTTGGGGCAGCAGTGGATGCATTTAATCCCAAAAGTAGGTGTCTCAAAAGCTATTATTTTGGACAACATTAGGGTTAGGATTGGGATTCTGACCTTGGAGAAGGCTGAGGTTCTTAATGACTTCTTTGCCTCAGTCTTCACTCACAAATGCTCTGACCACACCACAGAAGTCTTGGAAGGCAGACACAGGGGCTGTGAGAATGAAGACCCTAGGCCCACTGTAGGAGACAGATCTAGTTCATGACCATCTTAAGAGCCTGAACGTACACAAGTCCATGGGACCTGATGAAATTCCTCTGTGGGTCCTGAAGGAGCTGGCAAATGAAGTTGCTAAGGCACTGTCCATCATATTTGAAAAATCATGGCAGTCAGGTGAAGTTCCTGATGACTAGAAGAAGGGTAATATAACCCCATTTTTAAGAAGAGAAAAATGGATGACCCAGGGAATTACAGACCAGTCAGTCTCACCTCTGTGCCTGGTAAAATCTTGGAGCAGACTCTCCTGGAAGGCATGCTAAGGCACATGAAAAGGAACAAGGTGCCTGGTGACAGCCAGCATGGCTTCACTAAGGGAAAATCCTGCCTGACCAATTTGGTAGCTTTCTATGATGGGGCTATGGAACTGATGGACAGGGGCAGAGCAGTTGACGTCATCTACCTGGTCTTGTACAAAGCGTTCAACACTGTCTCACACTACATCCTTGTCTCTAAATTGGAGAGACATGAATTTGATAGGTGGACCACTTGGTGGATAAATAACTGGCTGAATGGCCATATGCAAAGAGTTGTGGTCAATGGCTCAGTGTCTGGCTGGAGATCAGTAATGAGTGGTATCTGTCAGGGATCAGTGTTGGGACTGGTCTTCAACATCTTTGTTGCTGACATGGACAGTGGGATTGAGTGCACCCTCAGCAAGTTTGCCAATGACACCAAGCTGTGTGGTTCGGTTGATACGCTGGAGGGAAGGAATGCCATCCAGAGGGACCTCGACACACTTGTAAGGTGGGCTGATGTCAACCTCATAAAGTTTAACCATGCTAAGTGCAAGGTCCTACACCTGGGTCAGGGCAATCCCAGGCACAGCTCCAGAGCGGGCAGAGAAGAGATTCAGAGCAGCCCTGTGGAAAAGTACTTGTGGGTGATGGTCGATGAGAAAATGAACATGAGCTGGCAGTGTGTGCTTGCAGCAACAAAAAGCCAACCATATCCTGGGCTGCATCAAAAGAAACATGACCAGCAGGTCGAAGGAGGTGATCCTGCCCCTCTACTCTGGTCTCCTGAGACCTCACTTGGAGTATTGTGTGCAGTTCTGGTGTCCTCAACATAAAAAGGACATGGAACTGTTGGAACGAGTCCAGAGGAGGCCACGAGGATGGTCAGGGGACTGGAGCACCTCCCATATGAATATCGGCTGAGAAAGTTGGGGCTGTTCAGCCTGGAGAAGAGAAGGCTGCGTGGAGACCTCATAGCAGCCTTCCAGTATCTGAAGGGGGCCTATAAGGATGCTGGGGTTGGACTCTTCATTAGGGACTGTAGTGATAGGACAAGGCGTAATGAATTAAAACTTAAACAGGGGAAGTTTAGATTGGATATAAGAACTTCCTCACGGTGAGGGTGGTGAGGCATGGGAATGAATTGCCCAAGGAATCTGTGAATGCTTCATCCCCGGCGGTGTTCAAGGCCAGGTTAGAGAGACCCTTTGGTGACATGGTTTAGTGTAAGTCATCCCTGGCCATGGCAGGGGGGTTGGAACTAGATGATCTGAAGGTCCTTTCCAACCCTAACTATTCTATGATTCTATGATTCTAAAATATGTAAAACTGTTATTGTTGTTCTGACTAAAGGCTGACTAAATTATTTTTTATGTACAAAACCCCTTCATAATTCTTATCTTTTTCTACTGAATATATTCATCTCTACTACTTATGCAGTCTAGGTTTTTTTAATACATTTAAAATCAGTTCCATCCCTGGGTAAAGAAACAGGAACATATGCTGGTCTCCAAATGTATGTGTGAGAGAGCTCTTCATGAGCTTAGTGATACTGCTTGGAGTAGTCCTATAAACATGTATGTTTATTAAATGTATTTTTAATCATAAGTGAATGCAATATTAAAATCTGAGTATCTCACAGTTAACTTTTCATATATATTCTTTCTGCCCTTATTAACACCAGAAAACCAGGACTGAAAAATAATGGCATATATAGTACTAGTGAACCATGACAATTTCCAGGTTGCTAATGAGAGGGCACATAAGATTGCTTTTCCTCAGTCATAATCCATTTAATGTTTTTGCTCACCCCAAGTCATATTGTATTTACTTTGACAACTAAAAAGGGATGACACATTTTTTGCTCAAGAAAGCTGTGAATGCTCCATCCCTGGTAGTGTTCAAGGCCAGGCTCAACATATCCTTGGGTGACATGGTTTAGTGGGAGGTGTCCCTGCCCATGGCAGACCTTAAGGTCCTTTCCAACCTTAACTATCCTATGAATCTAATGTTGATAGGAAAAAGCATTTGAAGTAAAGGCAAGTATTAAATATGAAAATATTTGAACAAGTATAAGTATATGCTAACGATTTATTATGTTGATATTGAACATATTATTACATGGTTGAATACAGGACAGAATTAGAATTTTTTGAAAATATGTATATTCACCTTTTGTGTTGGCTGTCAAGACAAGATATAACAAACATCAAAAAGCCCCATGGCCATTTAGAAAAATAATTATTTATGTGTTCAGAATACTGTAACTGATTTTAGTTATTTACCTTATTTTGTCTTCACCACAGATTTATGCCAATAGTGGAAACTGGCAAAATAATTACAAAACACTCAGGATAGCTATTAACTTCTGATGCTGAAATTTACTTCAAGATAATCTCTACACTAATGAAATCCTCTCAATGTAATTATTCCTCTTGAGCAATTTTTTAAGCATTTCTACTTTCATTGACTTTTTCAAATAGGCAACTATTTTGTCTTTCTCTCTTCTCCAATAACAGTATTGATTTTTCTAAAAAACCCCATTTGATCAGTATTCATTGAATTTGTATGTAAAAATCAGTTACCTCCTTAAAGCAACTTCAGTTTCACTTCTAGTGATGCTGGTTTTACCTGGAATTGGTCATAAATTGTGTGTCTCTATTCACTGTTGACCTGCTGTATTTGATTTGTGTGGCAAGGTTTTTGTAGCTGAGGGTCTACAGGGATAGATTCTGTGGGAAGCTGTTAAAAATTTTCTCTATGTCTGATGGAGGCAATACCATCTGGCACCAAGATGGTCGAACCTATCAGTGACAGTGGTGACAGGTCTGGGATGCCGTAGTTAAGAAAGGGGAAAAGTTGTTGCACAGCAGCAGCTGCAGACAGAGACAAGAGTGAGAATATGTGAGAGAAACAGCTTTGCAGACACCAAAATCACTGAGGAAAGGGAGAGCCACAGTAGAGATTCCCCTGCATCCCATGGAGAAGCCCATGGTGAGGTAGGCTGTCCCCCTGAAGCCTGTGGGAGTCCGTGGTGGATCAGATACCTTTCTGCAGCTTGTAGGGGTACTCACACAAGAGCAGGGGGATTTCTGAAGGAGGCTGGGAGCCCATGGGAAGCCTATGCTGGAGCAGGCTCCTGACAGGACCTGTGGCCCCATTCAGAGATGAGCCCACTCTGGAGCAGGTTTGCTGGCAGGCGGGAGCCAGGCTGGAGCAGTCTGTTCCTGAAGGATGTACCCATAGAAGGGATCCACACTGGAGCAGTCTGTTCCTGAAGGACGCATCCCATGGAAGGGATCCATGCTGGAACAGGTTGTGAAGAACTGAAGCCTGTAGGAAGGACCCATGCTAGAGGAGTTCGTGAAGAGCTGTCTCCCATGGGAAGGATCCAAGCTGTAGCAGGGGAAGAGAGTGAAGAGTCCTTCCACTGACGAAGAAGGAGCAGAAAAACAATGTGTGACGGACTGACCACAACCCTGATTCATTCCCCATCCACCTGCATCATGCTGGCGGGAGGGCATGGGGAAAATCAAGAGTATAACTTAGTCTGAAAATTAGGGAAGGGTGAAGGGAAGGTGTTTTAGGATGTGGTTTTATTTATCCTCAATACCATACTTTGATTTGATAATAAATTAAGCTGATTTCTCCATATTAAGTCTGTTTTGCCCATAATGGTAATGGGTAAATGATCTCTCCCTGTCATTATCTCAGCTCATGAGCCTTTAGTTATATTTTTTCCTCTCCTGTCCAGTTGAGGAGAGAGAGTGATGGAATGGTTTTTTTTCATCACCTTCTGTCCAGCCAGGGTCAACCCACCACACCTGCAAAACAAAACTGGTTATTCATTTGAACTATATTCTCTATAAGGTTTTAATAAACAAATCAGTATTGTTGCATTGAAGCATCTTTCATTGTACAACGCAGTAATGGCCTTGAATTTAAGCTTACTAAATAGCCAGCACTGCAAGAGAGCAAAATTTTGAAGCAAACTGAAGAATTATGGCAAGACATAGGATACCTTGAAGGCATTAAATAGTACTGTTTCATTAAATAATCACATTTTGTGTTTCCATCAGCATACTTAACAGTGTAATGGGGTACAATATGTATGAAGGTCTGAATGTTTCATATTGTTTAATCATACAAAAACGAATTTATACATTTTATAGGAAAGCAGTTTATTTGTTACTTGCTTGTAAAGTATTTATGTATGTAGCTTATGCTGCTCATTGCAACATGTCTATTACACAGAAAATGGCGAATTGTTGGGAGTTGCCTGGTGTGTCAAATATACCTACATATCTCTTAAAGAATAACTGTTACATGATAAATGCAACCCAAGAGAATATAAAAATATAACCTATGGAACTGTTTCCATTCATCTAAAAAGTGGAAACAGTTTTACTTGATGGTGGTGGATGGTATTGTTGTGGTTTAAGCCCAGCTGGTAACTCAGAACCATGCAGCTGCTTGCTCAATTCCCCCGCTTCTTTCTCCCCCCATTCCCGTAGGACTGGGAAGGAAAATGGAAAGAATGTAACTCCTACAAGTTGAAATAAAATACTGCTGAACCCAGGACAGGTTTGCACAGTTTGTTTTTTTTTATTTTACTTTATTTTATTTTACTTTACTTTATTTTATTTTATTTTTAATTTTTATTTTTATCTACCCTTTTTATTTTTAATAGATTCATCTTTAAATACAAAGTTTGCAAAATTTAGGGGATTGTTGATTTCCTACTCAAAATGCTTTGCTCTAATAAACATTTTTTTCCTCAGTCCACAAGGAATAGGATTAAATAAGCAGTCTGTTATCTCTGTTGCATATAGTAGAATGGAAAAAAAACCAGCCCTGAACTCTGTGAACTGTCCTAAAAGGCATGTGAATCAAAATGTGGAATCTTATATGAATCAATATATGAATTCAACGTATGGAATTCCAGTTAACTTGCTAGAAAATGGTATTGTGAGTGGAGAATAACAGAATAAAATGGAGAGGAGTCAGCAATGAACGCAATCCTTTCTTTCTTAAAACAAATAAAATGACTGCTTAAAGAGCATCTATGAGTCTATGCAATGTCTCTGCACTATGATTTTGTTTTTTGGTTTTGTTTTATTTTTTTTCCCCAGGTGGATTTTTCTTAGAAACACACATTAGAAGAACATTTTATTTAAGAATACTGTATAACATTATGGTTGTGATATCTCATGTCCATAATAAATTATATTTGTGTTTAAAATTTATTCACAATATAGGCAAACACTGAATCATTAATGAGGTTTCATTATGTTATTAAATGTTGTCATCCGTGCTTTTGATATAAATAGGTTTTCTTTCTCCTTTCTGTTTTTGAGTAAACATTTCTTTAACTTAAATTATTTTCTATAATTTCTCGATGAACATGATCAAGAATATATTATTGTCCTTTAATCTGTTCATTCTTTTAGCTCCCAAATTTGCAAGTATGACTGATACATATAAGACTGTAATCAGATCTCAGATACTATGCATGAATGGCATTGAGTCATCAAAGTTAAAATGTTAAGTGTATTTACTGTAGATGTGTTTGCATACTTGAAGAGTTTAAAATCTCTTAAAATACCAGCTGCAACGCTTAGGCAGTTATTTCATTAATTTATTGGGTTCATAACAACATAAAACTTCTACAGAGAATAAAGAAGTATTAGTAACATAAAGGTCAACTATTTATTAGTAATTTATCAATTTTTAGATTACATTTAATTTGACTTGATTTCTAATGGCGCTGAGACTTTCAGGCTTCTTTATATGTATTGGAAGCTTCAAGAAGTAAAAGTCTTAGATGAGAGGACTTTGGGAGAACATCCGAACTTTGAGAAGATTAGCGTTTGTGCTGGATACTGGAGTTACCCTGTATATGGATGGTTGGGCACACCCAAGTTTATTATAGGTACATCAGCAAATGCTAAGATTAATCTTGTAACTGATTAAGCGTTGAGCTGATTTGAATACTCTGCTCTGTATGGAGGTTGTCTGTCCACAATTCATATCTATGTTAAATTTTGTGACACCAAAGGAAGGGTTAATCTTTTCTTGCAAGGATTGTTTGTTCTGGTCCACACCCGTCTTCCCTTCTCCAAAGTCATTTCTGAAGTACAAATAGACTTGGGCTTCAGTTACAGTTTAAATAGCTTCTATAGTTTCATTCGCTGTTCACTCACTGAATTTGTGTGAAGATTCCTGCTTTCTTCGAGTGGATTTTGACTGAGGCTCTTCTAAGAGCTCTTTTTTTGTAAGTTTTTCCAAAGACAGATGATTTTAACTTCTTTAGGAGTCACACACACACAAGAGTCTGTCAGCACCAATTTCTCTACTTGACAGCCAGGCAAGTGAATAAAAATTGGCAGAAACCTCAAAGAAATGCACAGCGTCACCAGAGGGGACTCTACTAGTCATATCTCATTACTTCCACGTAGGTGCCTATCTGTTACCTACATGTAGGTGTTCCCACTACAGCTGAAGTCCTGTAGGGTTGGTGTTAGGTTTCTAGTTGACCCACTTCCTTCCAGAATAGTTAAGTCCAAATAAGTCTTTGATTTTGGCAGTGTGTAGTAAATTGCCCATTTGTTTACATGATTCCATTTTCTTGGTTATTTTTCTGTTGATGAAGTTTGTGAATTTTCATTTCAGAGTATCAAAAAGAAGCACACTAATATTTGCTGTTTGCAAATCATACTGTATTAGGAAGTTTCTATAAAAGACATTTTTACTTTCCTTATTTTACTTCCCCTGCTCCAAATGTTCTGCAAGGATTTAGTGGCCAGCTTAGCAAAAGGTAAATGGCATTGGTTTGGGCAAGCCAAAAATGTAAGCAGGTGCTTTATACACAACTCCAACATAGCTCTGCCAACGCACTTCAATCTTGTTCTGTAATATCAACTGTCTAGTTTATTCCTCTGCTGATTTTGAGCCAAGATGCTTGCTAGACATGCTAAATTGTACAAAACTATGGTTTTATGCTACATGTAAATGGAGATTCTGCTGGGATTGCCAAATACATTTTCAGTTTTCTTAATTTGGTCTACTTTGTGCAAATAGAACATTGCTAGCTACTATAGACTTACATGTGAGAGACTGATTTACCTTTTCAATAGGCTTTGAATTTCAATTTTATTTTGCTGTTTCTCCTCCTGGCATTGGGTGCATGCAACTACTGTCTGTCTCTGGAGTTGGTTTTTTTTGTTTGTTTTGTTTTTTTTTTTTAATTCCTCTTTTTCTTTCAATCTTTAGTCATTCAAGGCAGCAGACATTGCTAGTGCCAGGCAGCATGCCTGTTAAGAGTTTAAGCTGATTCTAAAATTTATGAGAAAATCCTGAAACAGAAATTTTTGTCAGTAGCTTTAATGTCCTTTAAAAATTCCCTGCTGTGTTGCAGTGCTTGTTCCAGAATAAAACTAATGCTATGTTTTAGTTATTTCTTGTGCAGTCTTCAAGCAGGCATTATATTTAACAAAGGCATTCCTTATGAAAGTGGCATTGAACTGACAATGATCAGAAATATCATATCTCTCAGAAATGTGGTAATGTGGTGCAAAGGCCAATTCTATGCCCTGTAATATCTGTAGGACTCATACTCCGTATTAACATTAAGGATGATCAATCAATGGAAAACATTGTGATCAACAAATATTAACTTTGATCAATGTGTTGAATGTTACACTCTCTAATAATGAGCAACGAAGAGCAACTGAAAAAGAAAGTATATGAGAATATTCGCAGTGTGGTAACTGCTTACTATTTCCACCCAGCAACCACGGAGTGAGCATCTTGGAGCATTTGAATGCTTCTTGCTGTGACGTATCTTCTTTCCAGTGAATGGTGCTTAAAGTTAATGCAGAAAATAAGATCCACAATAATCTTAAAAGCTCTCGTTTTTCAAGTCAGTCTTTAATTACTATATAATGTAATTAACAAAACAAAAAGTTCGTTCTTAAAAGATAGCATAATAGGGACAACTCTTCCTTCTTCAGAATGCTTCATTCTTGAAATAAAGTTGGTTTCTTCTGGAGAGAACCTGCAGAGAGTGAGATATCAATTTAATGAAACCAAACAAAGGAATTTAGATGATGCACATCCTCAGGATGAACCTACCTGAATGAATTTAAAAAATAAGTAACTGAAGAGCTATTTTATTCTTCTATCAATTTTTGAAATCTCAGCCCACTATCTTACTTTGCAAGATGATGTCTTTGTGTCTCACAGAGCATTCTTTTACTTCATGTCAAGTCTGCAGAGAAATAGAATTGCCATTTGGGTCTGCCAGACTGTTTTGGTTAAATAAGCAAATTGTAGTACTGAAAACCAATTTGCAACACTGTACCATACAGCTGCAGTCATAGAACTCACGAACCATAGCTAAAAACAGAGGAAAGGGATCAGCTAAGCCAGGATAAGAGTATAAATTTCTTGTAACCTTGTCAAACAGGACACTGCAGAATTAATGATTTAGTGAAATAGTCTGAAAGCTGCTTTTCCCATAGATTAAATGGCATACTAAGAATCAGAAAACTATATTTATAGGTAAATCTATGTTATTCAAATCTTTAAAGGTAATGTAAGCAAACTGCTTTTCCTTTAGAATGGCAAATTTATTTTGGAATTGGTAGTTCAGATTCTGGATACTGGAACCTCGGTACAGGGCTTTGTTTGAATTGGAAAGATAGCTGGGAATGGGGGGGAGGGAGAATTATAAACATGACATAATAACTTCAGCAAAAATATTGCTATACTTGTAATAACACAGTTCTCATTAAATATCGATTTCACATTATAAACTAATTTGTATCATGCTGCCTCATGATAATATAAAAGTAGCTGCAATTAATTTCAGAAGCAAATAAAATAATTGTCGACAGAAATAACATGACATTTATAAGCTAAATAGAGGAAATTCTTCTCATTAATGCTCTTTACTGGAACCTCTTTAGATATAAGACTGCTAAATCCTTCCTTAAACAACATTAAGACCATTATTACGATCGTTAAAGTCCTTCTTTTTTATAAAACCAGCATATCCTTTGAGCTTTTCAGGGTTGTCCATATCATATCATACCAGGTGTCAAAGTTACGCAGATTACTGTTATCTAGAAGTTTGTGATATCAGTGACCTTTAGAAACAACCAACCAAACCCAAATGAGTACAACAAGGGAAGCACCGGTACATGCAGCACCATAGGCTGTAATTTCTAACATTATTTAGGTGCAATTTATGCCAGATTCTTCTTTTGCACAACCAAGAACACAATTCACATATTTTTCAATTCACATTTTTTTTTAATTTTTTTTTTTGGTCCATTTTTTAGTTTCAGAAGTCTCAGAGGTTACATAGAAAGATTTCTAGGCAATGTGGATAAAGAGTTTCAGATGGCTACTTTTTATGAAAATTTTACTGCTGCTTGCTAAAACCCTTTTAAACTCTTTTGACTTGCATCTGTCTCCATATCAACCACATATGAGTTTTGTAGGAAAAACTAGTATTATTTCCTATGTGACTTTTATTCTGTTGTTGGTATTCATATTTATATCAGTTTAAATAAAAGGAGATTTTTCTCCACTAACAATTCATCTTAAGCTTCTTACATTCATTTCCTTCCTCTTGCTAGTAATTGCCTAGTTGTAGTAGGTTAGGATTAAAGGAAAAGAAAAAACTGTCTCAGAGTGAGCTGTGGCAGAAGGCACCTTATTTCCTGGGTGCCAGCCTGGTGATTCTCTCAGGCCTAATATGTAGTTGCAATTGAATTCAATAGAAATTCTAGTTGATGTTCTAATAATAAGTGGCATAAAAAGTCACAGGAGGAAATTAATAGCTTTATTATCTAAACAGCATTTGAATAATTTATGATATCTAAGGCCTAGGGCTATCCAATTAATGATGAAGAAAGAACAGCACATAAAAAAACTGTTCATTAAATGAGAACCATTCATTTTGTACACTAAATGAGGAAAGGCTCTGCTAAGAAGGAAAAATATGACTGTCAATTTAATAGTGTACCATAACATGTATTCACGTTTCTGAATCAAATTTATATGTCCAACAGCTACCATTACGACAAAGAATCCTTATTAAGCTTTCTTTGAATTTTCATGTAGAACAAGTATATTTGCATTGTTTTAAATGTCTGTTGTAAGAACTGTGGTAGCTGAAAGTTTGATCACTTGGTGTTTGGAGTGAAAGTTTCGAATTTTTCATTTACAGGGGAAACACTGAGAAGGAAATGGGCAAGAGAATGTGGGAGCTCTTTTTTTCAGTCTCACCCTCTCTTGCAGTGTGTTAGCCATACGCCATCAGATTCTGTTAGAGCACATCACATTATGCCTAGCCTGATGTGACGAGGAAGTAAGAAGCAATGTAAAGAACAGCAAACCAGTATATTCACACATTCCAACCCTATCTCCTTCTGACCATTTCAAGTCCCTAAGGTATAATCCTAGCAGACTGTTTGACCTCTTCATTGAAGTAGTTCACGCTGCTTCTTAGGGTTAGTTATTACAGAAATACGTATTTTTGTGATATATTTTTTTTTCTGGGAACTGAATTTCAGAATACAGAAACATATGTATCTGGAACATGCAAATACTAGAATTATCACCAAAGCTTAGACCTTGCCAAGTGTTAACCTTCCTGCACAGTTGGTACGTGGTATTTGGTGCTGTTGAAGAATTTTTCATTCTGTATGTGGTATCTTTTTTCATATACCTGAATTAGATGGAACATAATTGTTGTTCACATTTGGCAGATAAAGCAAGCTTCAAAGCTATAAAACAGTGAGAGAAAAGAGCAACTTCCATTATAGTTCCTATTTTGGATAGGATGTGCACTTGGAATGGATTCAGTTTATCCACAGCTGTGGACTCTGGACTGATTTGAAATATTTTGAAGAAAGAGAATAAAAAGTGCAAAACACAGATAATTTTTAAAAATGAAAGATGAAAATCTAAATTAAAGTTTATGATTGTCATTGAGGACTTCAATGTCAGGTTTTTTATGTTTTTTTAAAATCAGTAGGAGTTGCAGATGTTAGTTTATTCTTTAAGAATCAATAATAAGTATTTTTAAAACCTACTGGCTCTTCTGTTGTCAATTTAAATAGTTGAGATGACCTAAAGCACTTAAAGGACATGTGTCTTACAGTTTAGCAAGTCAAAACTACCTAATCTAAGATTTACTGCTGTAAATTATCAACATAGTTTAAATCATGCTACAGTCCTCAAATCTGGATAAACCTTTTCATAGCAGATGTTAAGCTTCACTTTTGTCATCTAATTATGAAAGTAACAATATGAAAGTCAGCTGGAAGATCACAACCGTAGCTTGTATATAGCTTATACTTCATTTAAAGAACAGAGCTGACCAGCTGCTGGATTTTTCTCCAACTCTAAGGGACAGGCTACCACATTATTCAGCAGTTATTTTCATTGAAAGGCTGTTTATACTTTTGCCCTGTTTTTTGCTAGATACCCTCTGAAGCATTTTTAATAATTGCTTCATTTGACAGTTGCTGCTGATGTGGAAAGTATTTCTTTCTCTAGATCAAAACATTTGTCTGTATCCTATTATCCTCCATGTCAGCAAATACCTGTTGCACCTTTTTGTAACTGCCTTGTGGTGTGAAGTGTTAAATGTCATTGAAATGGCAGACTGTGAAAGGATTGCACAAAAAATTAAATGTATGATCTGTTTTCCTGGGACTCTGGCAAGTACACCACCAGAGAACACAAATACCAAAAAAGTGTCTTTCTTCACGTATGTCTCCATTACTCAAAATTTAACATAGCTTTATAGGTAAAGTAGTGACAAGATCAGTAAGTACAATTAAATGGACAAGATCAGTAAGTACAATTAAATGACCATTATTCTAGACCTTGATATAATTGATTGACTTCTAGGTATTAGAGAAAATTTCTGTGGATTTTTTCCTTTTGGATTTTTTTCCTTTATTTCTTTTAATGTATTTTAGTGGCATTTTGTGTTGATAGTTCTGAAATATTAACACAGAATGAACGTATGGTAAACATGTATGTATGTTGTAGTTTCTGCTGATTAAGAAAGAGAAATCTTTGCTATCATATTTGAATTACAGATTCCATAGTGAAATGCAAGTTCTGTGCATGATCCTGTAGTCTTGATAGCTTGAATTATGATGTGCTATGAACATGCCTTTCATTATGATTTGTTTGATGCTCTGTCCCTGAAGACCTGCAGATGACTCTGTATGTATTAAACATGTTAAAATATTTTCGATGGCATTGCAACACATAGTACTATGACTTTACGTAAGTGACAAGATTTGAAGTGCTGTAGCTTCATTAAAACAGACAGGTAACAGTATTTTAGGCTATCCAGGGAACCAGCCAATATTTTTACCATCCTTTACTATTAATTTGTAGCTACTTAAATTCCCTATGTTTCTCTAGGAATACACAAACTGAAATTTATCCTCTCAAAATACTAAAAAAAAAAAAAAAATTGTGATCCATCTGTGTCAATATGACCTTAATGTTGTACAGTCTAAATATATTAAGAGTTATTTTATTTCACTTTTTTCAACTATTTATTTTACTTGGGGTTATGCATGGTAATATTTGAGAATTACTGGTTTGTAGTCATGTTCTTTGATCTCACTTTTATCATCTTGTTGTTTGAGTCGATGGAACCTTTGAAATCTAGAAAACAGATGGATTTGGTTCTACATGGTAACCATTATTTTGTATTGATTTTTGGGCTCATAGTTTTGCTTCACTGAGAAGAAATCTGGATTTGTTGAGTAGAATCTCTATTTCAGGTAAATACAAGGAAAAAAACCCAGCCTTGAATTTCTCTGATTCTGGCCTTAAACATTACTTTTTGCAGGATAAATAAATGTGTGCTGGTCTGAGAGTAGGAGGTGAGAGGCAGGAATATGTGCAAGTCAGTGGAAGTCTAGGCTTAGTAAACAGTGAAATAAGAAATGCAGGATTTGACCTCAGAAGCAGAAAAATCAATGTGTGGAATACAGCTTGTGCTATTGTTTTCGTTACAGATGCACACTGAAATTTTGATTACCAGATGATGCTTGTGAGAGAAAACTGGTGTTTTTTTCTTTTTATTTTGATTTAGAGCTTTTTCAGGCATCACTTGTGATTTTGTTCTAAGACCATTATTTTGCTTTTATTTAGAATGATGAAAACAACTCTAGATAAAATGAGTAAGATATATAATGCACGTTTGTCTTGCATTGTCAATTTTGTGTTGTCTGTTGTAAGTTGTGTTTTAAGTTAAATTATGTGTTTGATCATATTATTCACTGAAGCATGTTTGTTTTTTAATGTTTGTAAGTTAGCAGTCTGTTAAGATAAAAACCGTTATGTTTTTTTATATTGCACGTTGAATTATGAGCTTTGTTCAGATGAAATAAAATTGCATAAATGCATATAAAATCCATATAAACTACAGTTACTTATTTATGAGACTTCTGAAGATTAATCTGGAACTAAAGACTTAATTTAAGGAATAATATATAATGGCAAAGGAATGTATAAGGAAATGAATGGCTTGAGATAAGTAAACACATGACAGAAGAAGGCATAGGCATGCATTTTGTTTTGGGACTATTTAGGGACTATCATCCTTGTTTTTCATAGTGAAGAATTATCACTGGGTGACAAACAAATTTTTCTTGCTTGCAATTAGTGAAATTCTTGTGTTTGACTAGACTTGTGGCCCTCTGTTCTTATATCCTTTTTCGTATTCTAGGTAAAACAATTTTCAAGAAATTCTAGGTGATCATCTGCAAAATCATATATTCCACATTATCTGGAAAGTAATTGAAACCATTTCATTTAATACATTTTCAATTATATTTTCTTATCATTCTCTTCCTCTCCCCTCAATTTGCTCTGAATCACTTCAGGATTTGCCAATATATGAGACAGGAAACCAAAGGATTTGGACTCACACTCTAAGATGGAATAGACAGCCCATACCTCACTAGTAGGTCTTTTCAGATATTCAAGGTCAAAATTGTATTAACCACAACCACACAGCCTCTCTCTCACTCCCTACACTTCCTCCCCCTGCTCCCGGAGGGTTGGGGAGGAGAATCGTAAGAATGTAACTCCCACGGGTTGAGATAAGAGCAGTTCAGTAACTAAGGTATAACACAAACCACTGCTGCTGCCACCAATAAAAATAATGATAAGGGAAATAACAAGGGAAGAGAATACTACTGCTCACCACCCACTGACTGATACCCAGCCCAACACAAGCAGTGATCTCACCCTTCTGGGTAACTGCCCCCAGTTTTTATAGTGGGAATGTTGTATTGTGGTATGGAATACTTCTTTGGTTAGTTTGGGTCAGGTGTCCAGTCTCTGTTTCCTCCCAGCTTCCAAAGAATGACTGCTGCTGCCGAACCCAGGACAATTGAGAACCCGGGATTTTTTAGTCCTTTTGTAGTACAAAACACATATACTAAACCAGATTTTGAAAACTGAAATTCTGATAAAAGCTTATCTTCTGGAGCATGGTTACATCTTCCCAAACTTATTAGATGTATCATAGGTGAAGTGGGGTTAAATGTAATGGCCTGTGATATACAGAAAATTAAATAACAGATTTTACAGCACTTTCTGAAATTGAAATTTATAAAACATTATAACTCTGGAGTATGTCTTTTTGAACATTCGATTAGTACCACTTGTGGTACACAGTAAATAAATTTTTTTCATTCATACATTCCAGAGCTGAAACTAAAATCTTAAGCAAGCAGCTTTAGTTGAGTGAAGTTAAGTAGAACGTTAATTCTTCAAAATTGTTCAGCCTCTAATATAACTTAATTTTCAAAGTATTTGAATATTACAGTATCATTTAAGCCCTCAATTAAACACACATAAAAGGCATTCTAGCTTATTTTCAGTAGGTAGAACTAAACTTGTCCTCATTTTACAGCTGCTCTGTGAATTTGTTGTTTGCTTTGTTTTGTTTTGTTTTGTTTTGTTTTGATGTGGTTTGGTTTGTTTTTCCGCAAATACGTGACATTGTTCTGGAGCTTCTGACGTGGCTGAAATGCACAGAGATACAAGGCCATTTCCTGATGATTAACATCTAGAGCCACTTGCTGATCTCAGCTGACATCAGTGAGGCCCTCTCAGAAACAAATTGTCTATTACTGGGAGACTTGGGGTAGCATACTTAGATATGTATTTGTAAGTTTGCTGTTTTGGTGGCTAAGCAGCGCTCTGGTTAATTCCTAAATATTAGAAACAATTTGTTTACCTCATCTGACAGGTTACTATAACATGAGTAAAAATATTTCAGTATTTTGATTTTTAATATTTTAATTAGCTATTTTGTGTTTTAGAATTGAAATTTCATCTCCTATTTGATTATTAGAAATAATCCGCTATAATGTAATTTCCATTCGTGATCTGAAATTATTATTTTCTGCCTTTGATTTTTATGCAAATTAACTTTTTCCATTTTCAACACTGCTTGTTACAGAGTGGGATTCCCTGATGTTGAGTAAGCTAAAGGTGTGGCACTATACATATTGTGTCAAAATGCATTCTTAGTGAATTGTTTTCTAAATGAATGACTTGCATGGGAAGCTATTCAACACTTAACTAGTACTTCTGTCATTAATCAGAAACAATAGAGGAGTATGTCTGGTTTAATATGTCATTTATTTGCCGAAAACTTCTGCTGTGCTTTTAGTCACTTAGTGTGAAAACACATGACCAGTTTTAGTATTTAATATTACTAGCAGCACATTAACCACCAAAATAAATAAATGAATAATTAGAATTATTATTGAATATTTATATCACTATTCATATATTTTAACATTTTAGATTTTTTTAATAATGCTTATAGATATTATTATAAAATATAAAAAAGCTTTACAATTCTATTCTCAGAGATTTTTACAGTGTTCAATAAATCTTAGCTTATATTTTCATACTGGCAACTAAGAAATGTGAAGTGATCTAATCTCCCAAGAGCCTGATGGCTGTAAACCTCAGACTCCATGAGCACTTGAAGATGACTGCTTGGTAGTCTTCCCATATACTCGTACACATGCAATAGTCAAATGTTTAAATCATGACTACTGCTAAGGAGTCTCTGAAATAATCATATTGATACCTGGTTTAGTGTGAGGTGTCCTTGCCCATGGCAGGGGGGCTGGAACTAGATGATCTTAAGGTCCTTTCCAACATTTTGCTTGAATATATTTCAGGGCATCTGTAAGCCAAATCTTACAAATCTTCATATTTGCTTGAATATTTTCTGGTTTGCTTGGTGTTGCTTTTGTCATTTTTTTTCTTGGTTTTGTTGGTTTTGTTTCTTTTTTTTCTTCTTGTTGCTTGGTTTTGTTTGAAGGGTTTTTTTGTTTTGTTTTGTTTTGTTTGTTTTGCTTTTGCTTGTTTTTTTTTTTTATTTCCCCATGATTCTTTCTAATGCTTCTTCATATGAAATAGCTTACAACCTAAGAACAAAAAACCCCCAACAAAACAAACACCTTAAAAAATGCTTGTGCTCTTTATTTTTTTTGGGGGGGGGTGTTATTTATTTATTTATTTATTTATTCGTTTATTTAATTTATTTACAGTATTTCAAGGCTTTTATAAGCAGAAAGAAAAATTTAGCATGAATTTGCTAAGACACTCTCCATCAAATATGCAAAATCGTGGCAGTCAGGTGAAGTTCCTTATGACCGGAAAAAGGGGAACAAAACCCCCATTTTCAAGAAATAGAATATGGAAGACACAGGGAACTGCACACAAGTCAATCTCATCTCTGTGCCTGGCAGGATCATGGAGCAGATTATCCTGGAAACGATGATAAAACAAGGTGGTTGTTGACAGCCAACTTCCCTTCACTAAGGGCAAATCATGCCTGATCGATTTGGTGGTTTTCATATGATGCGGCTACAGAACTGATGAATAGGGGCAGAGTAGTTGACATCATCTACCCGGAATTGTACAAAGCTGTCCTTCACCACACCCTTGTCTCTAAGCTGGAGAGATATAAATGTGGTGAATGGACCACTCAGTGGATAAAGAGTTGGTTGGATGGCTGCATGCAAAGAGTTGTGGTCAATGATTCGATGTCCAATTGAACACCAATAACAAATGGGGTCCTTCAGGGGTGGTTTTGGGACTGATCCTATTCAACATCTGTGTTGATGATGTGGACAGTCTGATCAAATGCACTCTCAGCAAGTTTGTTGATGAGACTAAGCTGTCTGGTTCTGCTGATATGCTGAAAGAATGCCATCCAGGGGAACCTTGACACACTTGAGAGGTGGCCAATGTCAGCCTCATGAAGTTCAAGAAAACCAAGTTCAAGGTCCTACACTTGAATCTGGGCAGTCACAGACAGAGCAACACATTGGGTGGAGAAGTGATTCAGAGCAGCCCTGAAGAGAAGGACTTAAGGATGCTGGTCGATGAGAAACTGAACATGAGCCAGCTTCAGTGTGAACTCGCACACCAGAAACCGTGTGCTGTGCTGCATCAAAAGGACAGTGACCAGGAGGTTGAACAAGGTGATCCTGCCCCTTTGCTCTTGTGAGACCTCATTTGGAGTACTGTGTACAGTTCTGGTGTCCTCAACATAAAAAGGACATGGAACTGTTGGAACAAGTTCACAGGAGGGCCACGAGGATGATAAGGGGGCTGGAGCAGCTCCTATATGAAGACAGGCTGAGAAAGTTGGGGTTGTTCAGCCTGGAGAAGAGAAGGCTGCGTGGAGACCTCATAGCAGCCTTCCAGTATCTGAAGGAGGCCTACAAGGATGCTGGAGAGGGACACTGTAGCGATAGCACAAGGGGTAATGGGTTCAAACTAAAACAGGGGAAGTTCAGGTTAGATATAAGGAAGAAGTTCTTTACTGTGAGGGCGGTGAGGCACTGGAACAGATTGCCCAAAGAAGTGGTGAACGTTCTACCCTTGGCAGTGTCCAAGGCCAGGTTGGACAGAGCCTTGATTGACATGATCTAGCGTGAGGTGCCCATGCCCATGGCAGGGGGGTTGGAAGTAGTGATCCTAAGGTCCTTTCCAATGCTATTGTATAACTCTATGATTCTACGATTCTATGTTCAGTAGAAACTTCTGGTATGAAAAGGGGGTATTTTATATTTAGCACAGTATTTAAAAAATAATGGTTTTCCTGTAGACAGCACCCCCTCACGTACTTACCACAACCCTCAAAGTTCCAGTAGTATTCCTACAGAAATAAAAGGAACAGTGACATCCTATAAAGGTCCTTCTGATGTCACAGAGGTGGTATAGGTTTCCTGCCTTCCAGAAGGTTTGTTCCAAGAATGAAATTTTCTTTGTATTTCTGTGTGATATGTGCAGCTGTTGATTAACACTATGAGCCTAAGAGAAAATTCTTCTCTCCTGTCTGTACTGGAGATTTTAATTGCATATTCTCTTCTTATTTTGCTTTGAACTTTCATTGTCACCAGTGGGGATTTCCTGCATAACAGAACAAACAAAACATATCCAACTAGAAAGCCACATGAGATGAGAGACTTCCTATATGTTTTATGTTAACATTGCATTTATTTGTCATTCTGAAATACCTGAAATATATGTCTGAGAAATACCTTATGCAGTTTTGGAAATTTGTTGAACCTCAGTAACATTACAGAAGGCACAAACTGTATCTTTTTAAAAAGAAAGCAGGAGGTATTGTATATTGACTTACTGGAGTACTCCAGGCAACATGAACAGTCTGGTAAAAATACAGGGCAGTTCTTCAGTATGTAAAGGTTCATTTTTTCATATTTTAAAATATAATAATCTTTTTACCGGATCTTTGAGAAAAATGATGGGGGAAAATCTTAGTAGAAGTAACTTTTTTAAAAAAGAATTTTCTAAAGTCTTATAAAAAAAAAATTTCTCTACTCCAACACATTGATTATTCTACTTCCACAGAATGATAATTACTGTCAGTTCCATAAGCGAGTTAGTTTTTCATTTAAATCAGGTTATGAGTGAACAAAATGTATTTTAGGGAGGGTTTCTAAAAAAAAGAAATTCTTCAAGGGTAAAAGAACAGGTATTGAAAGTTATTAAAGAAAAGAAAACAAGTATAATGAAGTAAGTAGATAATGGGAGAATTCAAATGTCTTAAAAGGTTTAGTTATAGAAGAAATCCTAATTTGATTTAAGAAATGTATGTATGTGTTGGTAAGAAAGTGTTACTGAAACTAAATTAAATTTTCAGTTGTGAAATCCTTGTAATGAAATTACTATTGACCACTGTTTTGAAATTGCTTAATATTTTGATCAGAACTGTATGGAACAAAGAGGATATACATCATATAAAACCAGTTCACTGACTGATCTCAAAAAGGAGCTGTTTCTAGTAAAACTAGCAAGAAGTGCTTTTTCTATTGGAGTTCCTTAAATACTCTTTTCTTGATGCAATGATATTTAATAGATACAGGTGCAATTCTGGCATTTAAACTTACAGATGACACAAAAGTCCTATAGTAACAAATAATGAGGAAGACTGGGTTCTATCTTTTTGTAAGTTATTGCAGTGTAATAGTGTGATTCAATATTATTAAATGACTCATCTAGGAACAGAGCATGAAGAATGACCAGAAGAAGGTAAAATATATTGGTGATCATTGTGCCCAGAACGTGTTTTTTCTGTTCTCGAAGTAAGGAGAATTGTAAAATGTTTGCAGATGAGAAATAAACCTTAACACACAAATTATAATGACCTCTGGAAATCAAACATCTTGTGTCAAAGTTGCAATGTGACAAGTGAAGTAGTTATGCTTTCTGGGCCAGTGACGGAAGATGTGACAACCTAGGGCTAACTTCACTAATAATGTTGTGGCTCACCACTGAGCACTTTGAAAATTCAACACTGAATGAGTTTGTCAAAGAAAGCCATGGATTTAACATTACTTAGGGCCTTTAAAGCCCTTATTAGCTAGAAAACATGTTTTGCCAAATTTAAATTGGAGTTCTTTGAATCACATAACTAACTTCACTCTTCCATTCTTCCACTCTTCGACCTTCTACCTCTGATGTTGGTTTCTGCTTGAATAGAAGGAATGGTAGAATCAACCACAGATCCTTTATGTCTCAAAGCCACATACTGAGAAATGTGTGTACGCAGGTTTTCTTTGAGAACCTTTTCATAACCTGTCTCTGAAATCATTATTTCCTAACTTCTTCATGTGGAAGTATTTTTTGCTTTTGTATTTGCTTTCCAATCAGCAGTCCACTTATCAACTGTGATTTATTAGTTTTTTGAGATAAGGAAGTACATTTTTGAGATATATATTTAGTCACAAACGTAATTTGTGCACTGTAGAATATAGAGGAGAAATGAGTAGCTCAATAAACTTTAAACAGCACTTTACACAACTATAATGTGAATGGGAGTAAAGATTTTACTGAAACTTTTAAGAGAGTGGTTGCTTTTAATCAACATCAATATCCAAGGTAGATGACCAATATAAAAATGTTAGGTTTCAGAGATTTCTCTTTTATTCTGATTTTTTAATGGCTTTATTTTTCTTGTTCTTTGGTGTTTTTATGAGCCAAATTATTTTGCTTTTGTTCACATGTGAATCTGGATTAAATGAAATTTATTTTCAGCCTGTTGTTTACTTAAGTACTGGCAATGGTTTTTATTTCTGGTTCACTAGTTTGTATAGACTTGGGCCAGACAACACTTCCAAGACCACTTCAGGAGAGCATCCACAGATGAAAACAAATGTTGAAAATTTCCTTCTCTTGCAGTCCTACAGCCACATTAGAGGATCAATCCTTCAGAACAATTTTTTCATCATTAATAAATAACCAGTACTATGCCTTAATCTTCAGCAGAAAATTGGTGCTTCCTACAACTGAATGAATCCACCAGAAGAGGTATAAAAAAACCCCATTTTAAAAGACTGTTTTGATGCCCATGTTTTGGTATAGAAGAATGGGAATTCAAACAGATTTGGAGGTGTTATCATGACATATCTGATTTCATTATGTTCCTGTTAATTTATTACCATTTTTTCTTTTAAAGGAAAAAAGTCCTTTTTCACTTGCGTAGGAGAACAGATCTGTAGCTTTATATAGTACTAGGCCAATCCTATTCTTTCAGCAGCAAGAAACTTACAGAGTCACAGAATCATTTAGTTTGGGGACACCTCAGAAAGTTATCTAGTACAACACACTTCAAGCAGGGTTAGCCTGAATCTGGACCAGGTTGCTCAGGGCTTTGTCCAACCAGGTCTTGAAAAGCTGCAAAACCAGAAATTTCATTGTATCTCTGGACATTGTTTTCTGATACTTAATTACAACCATTATGAAAGGTTTTTTTTTTTTTTTTCTTACCTGCAGCTGTACTCTTCCCTTCTTCATTTAATAAGTGTAGTCATAAAATAAGTTTAGCGGGTTACAAGAGGATTCTCATGGATGTACCTTTGGCTGCCATAGGACTATTGTTTTTCTGGGGCTTAATGCCTCTTCCTAAAGCTAGGCTCAATGAAAAACCTGTGGTGTTGTGTGCTTAGATGCACTGCATAGCAAGGCAAGATTGAGAGATCCTGTAGATGACTCTAAACATGCGTTATCTTTATTCTTAAGGTGCGATGCACAAATACCTTGAGAAGTCACCAGACACCAAGTAAAGCATGCTTCATTTGTATATCTGGGAAAATTTAGATTTTGAGATTCTGTCTGCGAACTATTTCACTGTTCTAATGGCAGTGGGAAATCAGGTGCAGGAAAATTAACCATCTGACACTTACAAATTAAGTGTCTTTGACAGCTTCATTTGATTTCAAGAAAGCTGGGAGTCATTTTGTTACCATCATCCTGTGCTTTTTTTGATGTTTAAAATTTACAACTGCCTAAATAGCAGGAAGAACCTTTGCCTGGATTTGTGCATAATATACAGCATAATTCCTTACTAACAAACTCAGTATTTTTCCAGGTGTAACTATGTATATATCTGGCTTAGGATAGAAAAATCACTTTTCTCTGTGTCATCATTCCTGTATAAAAATGTTGTTTGCTTATGATTTGAAAGCAGTGAGAAGGGAGGAATGGAAAAGGTAAAGGATGCTCAGGTGGAAGAGAGGATAAGGGTGGCATCAATACATTTCTGTGGCTCTTTGGGTAGTCAGCGAGTGAATTTTGAGGGTTCTACAGACTGCTTTTTTGAGTAAAGTTGCTAAAGAAGATGGGTAGAATAGCACTGCCCCAGCTGAAGAGGCATCCTTGAGGAACGAGTAAAGAGAAAAGAGTTTTAGTAGGCCGGCTGCATCAGTTACACACTATATAAATATACTCTAACTGGCACTGAGAGTAAAGGAGCCACCTTACGTCTGCATACTTGGGCAGATAAGGCCTTAGTTTAAAGCAAAATAATTTGGCAGCAGCATCTTTAATACTTTCAGAAGAGCTTGTCTCAAGTTCTTTGATTCCATATTTAACTGAAAAAAAGGTTTGATTCGGAAGTGCTGGGGTGTCAATAAATCTGTTATTAAAACTACCTTAAACAATGTAACTATTTGGACATTATCTCCAACTGTTAGGAAACTCTACCTGTGATAGTTTTTTCCCTTAATTTTGCAAACATTTTACTCATTAACTGCAGTGACACTGATAGAGTTTATTCCCAATTTTGCTTTATGCTAAATATTGTATTTTTGAATATTAGCATATTCTAAATAAAGAGGAACTTTAATTTATATGTGGAACTATGAATATTTTATAGCTTTTTTTTGGGGGGGTGTAATTTCAGTGTTTTGCATTAGAATCTGATTTCACACTAGTAGAAAGGTGACAGTATCCTATTTAAATTACTTTTTTTTTTTTTTAACTCAGGCAAAGGGAATCACAAGTTTTCAAAAATATTTTTTACTATTTATTTTTCCTGTATCTCTAAAAAAAAAGAAGAAGGCAGTAACATCACTTGTATAGTTACGCTGAGTGATAACTACAGTAAAAAAAGGTAAGTAGGTGAAAGATAGACATCATTATATTTTGTAAGTTTTTCATATACATAACAGTTTTAGACAATAAGCCAGACAACTTCCTCTTCTGGGGAGCTGATATTTGTGAAAACTGATAAAATATTCAAGATAAAACAGTATTTTGTTGCATGAATTATGTTTTGAGACTGAAATATTTATTTGCTTGTGTTGTGATTTTCCTTTCAGTAACTTCACTGTTACTCATGTGCATGTACTATTTCCATGCTCCTAAAGGCGATTCTGCTCTCAAAATATGTCCACCCTTAAGAGTTTTAACCCAATATTCAATAATGTCATGCAAGCACCTCAATGTGAGGCTTGCAATTAATGTTTTAATTGCTTTGGAAAGCAACAATACTCTGTAAACAAACCCAGTTATTTTGGAAGATGGGAAAGTGAAATTCTTTTACTGATTTATGGTCCTAAAATTACACTAAGGTTTGACGCACATAGAACAGAACATGGCACATAAATAACTCCATTTATTTCTAATGACACAAGTGGTGTTTTTTGTTTTTTGGGGTTTTGTTCGTTTGGGTTTCTTGTGTGGTGTTTTGGGGTTCTTTTTTTTTTTTTTTTGTTTTGCTTTACATTTTGGTGTTATTATATAAATAGGAAATCCTTACAGAAATTAAGGAAACTCACAGTGCTTTTGAATAGTAGCCTGCAATATAATTTTAATGTAGAATGAGTATGCACAATAATAAAAGTATCAAAATGAAAGGACTGAAAGAACGTAACATTTTCTTCGATAAATAACCATTACATTGGAAACTCTGGCACTTAGCTGCATAAGGACATATATGCAACATAAATATCTCTCAGTGGTAGATCAGAACACCTCATCAGATTAAAGGAGCCACTTAAAGGATGGCCAATAATTGTGAGAAATTTAAAATGCAATTTCAATGATAATAAAAACAACCTGGTAGCCAAAGCCTTTGAGTTTTTTTTTGTCTTCATAAGTTGCTGTCTCCTACTTTAGTTCTGATTTTGTTCCATTAAACTTGAGGTGTAGGAATCTTGCCTGCTCCTTGTGATGGTCACAAAATAGGGTTACTTTTCTTTAGACCCTTATAGTTAGAAAAATAGTGGAACTTGAGGAGAAGCAATTTTTCACCTGGAAAATATTGAACCTGGCAGATTACAAGAATTGCAAATACTGGCCAAAATATGTGAAATTGCCTATAAGAAAGGATTTCTAATTTGTTTATTCATTATCACGTTTGCATATTAGTTTCATAATACTTGTTATTTTTAGTAATAGCAATGCATGATAGGTCTCTGGGAAGCTGAAGACTTTTGGGAAATGCTACTGGGAACTGACTGTTCACATAGTCTGAAAATAGGCTAAGATGACTTTTTTATTTATCTGGCAGATAAATTTGAGATAGATTCTAAACACTGTTTGAAAAAAACATACAGCATGTTTATTATCTCCTCTTTCTTACTAAAAATTTTATATGATAGTTAAAAAATTCCAGTAATGTCCGAGGAAATAATTTGATTTAAGCCTAATCTAGATTAAGACTCCTTTTTTTTTTTTAATTTTTCATCAAATTAATTTCATTATTATGGCTTCTCCACCCTATGGACCCCCTAAAGTGTAAGTATTAGATATTGTTTTAAAGTCAGCTTCAGAAAAATTTTTTAAATTTATTTTAAGTCATTGGTAACTAATTTGAGGATGAAGTTTCTACCTAACATGTTGTAACAAGTGCTGATTTACTCTCTCACCTTCCCAGAGCTTGTCTTCCGAGAAATAGCATAATATTTCTGAAATACACAGCTAATACCACCAAATTTCATTCCAGACTTTGTTCACTGTAAATTAGCTTGTATCTTGGTGACTGAATGAAGGTTATGCTGTCCTACCTCAGCTGGGAAAATGAACTCTATTCCCACAGAAATGAAATGTTCTTTGTTACTGAATAATATATTATATTATTAGTAATATAGCTTCATATTAAAGTATCAGAACATGTGCCTGAAGTAAATACAGATGATGAAATCTTGATTTGCATTTCAATCCTGCAGCTGTCACTTTACCAACCCAACAATCTTAAGCACCTTTTACTAATGACAATTTATCATCATGTGTGCATGATCTCTCGGTAAATTTTCCCTGTTTTTGCTTTCTAGTTTTCTATATCCTTTTAAACATTCTGCACTCTTTCAAAACCTTTCTGCAGTTTTCATACCACGTAGAAGCTTTAGAGAAATATAGTTCTTTTTCCTGTTACACCCTCTCTCCCATTCACAACCTTTCTTCTTTACTTTCTGTTCCTGTTCTCCAGAGCAGTTTTGTTGAGGGTTTTCTGACATAATTCCTACTGGGTTAGAAAACGGATATGCCCAAGTTGGTCGTTCTTTTGAAAGAAATACAGAAGATCCACCTTTTCTGTGACTGTATGTCTAGGCTTCACACATGCTGTGGAGAATAGAAGTCAATACTTTCTAAATGCGAAAAGATACAAGAAGTTTTTGTTTTCAATTTGAAATTTGCCTGGTGAAACAGAGATTGTAGAATAAAGGCTTTGAATACTCTAGGTTAGTTTTGGTATGAAATGGCACTGTTATATGAAATTTCACAAACCAAATATCAAAGGTACATGAGAGGGGGCTGTAAACCTCTTCTTTCGTTTATGCTGTTTATCAGTAGTATTTACTAATTTTGCTGCATATATTTTATGCATTACTTGCCATCTAGTAAGAAGGGCATGCAGTGGTTTTGGAAAATTGGCCTTTTAATTCTATATGACTGGTAGAATAATGGGGAGATGGAATGATGTCTATTTTGTAGCTAAATAAGTGTCCTGTTTCTTATGGATTTTTGATTGCGTCTGACAGTGCATTGGAAAATGAAAGACCTAGCATTATTTGGTTTTTGTTTTCTTTCTATGTAGTTCTTCCTTTATCTGACATAACTTTTTTCAATTTAAAATTTAGAGAATATTAATGTTTTTTTTAGAAATGTATTGCTCAAATTATGCATTTTTTCATTCATGTGCAGCTAGCAACAGTCATCTTATATAACTGGTAATTGATATAGATTTTTAATTGTTTTAAATTTTTTGTCTCCTGAATTTTTTCTCCTGAATTTTTTCTCCTGAAAGATATATTTTTCCTTTGGTCAGCTTATTGATGCATGAGTATGCTCAACTTCAACTAGGCACAGAATAATCCTGGAAAGAAGTACTTCTATGTATTTGCCAAAGATCTATAAAGAAAATTTAACAGGAAAATGGACCCTGCAGCTATTGTAGTGTGCTTACAAAGCTTTTCAAAAACTGCACTGTCACTGAACTATTTCATCAATAATGTTTTGCTTTTTTATAACGCAGCCAACAAATTAACACCTTTTTTCCCCCCATTGCTTTGATGTTCCACTTCTCACAAAGACCCAGAGTTTCTAAACTCAAATGGCTTAAGTGTGTGATAATACAGCTAAGCACAAAAGCCATTCTGGGATAAAAATCTCTGTTGTAATCTTTGCCTTCTGTGCCAATATCTTTCTCTCTTTTCCATTCATGCAGTCAAAGTCTATGTTAATAGAACTAATTGAAAAATCAGCAAATTATCAGAACTCAGTTGAATGGCATCATAAAAATATTTCAAAGCACTTTAATTAACCCATTGTACACCAGGGAAACATGAAAATCAATTTGCTTATTTCCCTGAGCTCTTATTGGTGCTACTTAATGAACAAGTGTTTGTAAATTCTCTGTTTTAATAGTCACCCTACAGTTAGGGAGCACAAGGAGCTAACACTGAACACAGGACCAAAATTACACTGGGTTTTGCTCTTTAACAATTAAATTTAATCTCCAAATTTGGCAAAATAAATCTCCAGCTGATTGTTTTATTATGTAACTTTTTGGATACAATGTTTGCTAACATTTAGATTTTTTTTTTTTCATATTTTGATGGCGTTTTCTAGCTTTGTAATTATACCCTTTAAAAAAAGGTCACCTCTGCCATACTTTCACAGATACTGCTTATGTCTGTGCTGAAATTTAGGTCCAAAGGAACAGCAGTCATCAGAAATTCTGTATGAAACATGGTGTAAAATAAGGCAGTAGTTTGTTTCCCAGATATTGAACGCTTTCCAGTTTAGTCATTACAAACAAGCAAGAGATGGAGAGTTGGCTGAATACCAAAGAAGTACTTCTATAAATAAATCACTTTATAAATTTTGCTGGTGTTCACTGAATAATTTATGTGACAAACAAGAGATTGTTATCTATAAAACCTCTTGAATACAAAGAACATCCTTATTAATTGAATTTTTTAAATGAAAAATTAGTAATATTCACCAATTTTTATATTCAAAAAATGTTATTCAGGTTTGCAAAATAACGGTCACACTGATGATGAAAAGGCATATTGACATTTGAGGAATGTTGGCAATTTAAACTTTTCTTTTACACTTTTTCACTAATGGCCTGCATAACTTTTTTTCCTGTTCAGCTCCAGTGTTCGAGTCCTACATGGTGCTTCTTGTTTTGGTATACAAGAGTCATCATGTGAAAGACTGCATATGAGGCAGTAATGCGCGCTTGGACCCCCGAAGTCCAATTCTCTCTTGGACTGCATCCAAAAGGCCTCCAGGAGGTCAAAGAGCGTGATTCTAGCCTTCTATTCTGCTCTCTCCAGGTGAGACCCCACCTGGAATATTGTGTACAGCTCGAGCCCTCAGTACAGGAAAGGAATGGACCTGTTGGAGAGGGATTTTTTTTAATTATTAAAGTTCCTGATGTCTAATTCCACACCTATGAACTGTTCCTGGTTATTACAGCAGAATTGAAAAGCTGATTCCAGTAAACTTGAAAAAGAACCCAACATGCTGGATTTCTTGTAAACAACTATTTGGCTGTGTATGATGTATTTTCTCTACTTAAAAACTTACATGAAAAAATAATTCAGTCAAGTAAACTAGTTAAATTTGAAAAGATGTTTTAGGAGGTTTTAAACATTAAACATATTTAGGGCTTGTCAATGTGTCTAGTGACTGCTAAAATTTGCTGGGATACCTTTAATTAGAACTCCGTCACGTAGGTATTCTTCCAGTTTAGCTTAGTGATTTAGATCAAAGTGTAAGATCTTCACAGTCTGAAAATGAAGACATAATTAAATTATCCAAGATCTGATGACATGTAAATTGTGTCTTCCTCTTTTTTTTACTAATATCAGGATGATTTCTAAAATGTTCTTATAGAAAATAGGGCTTTATGGAATAGTTATATGTGTTAGCACTCTTTTGAAACTGAACACTAGGCAGTTTTTTCTATTCAAAATTTTTTAATAAAAATATGGTTTCAGATGGTGGTATGGGGTGATGTGGCAAAAGAAGACCCAGCCCTATATAATCTGACCATGACCGTGTGAAGATTTCCACAAATGCTTATTTCCAGTTATTGTCAACATCCCGGCTACTCAGTGAAGTGCATCAAACACATATGCAGCTGTAAAATGGATATAGCTTCCTTTTTGCCATATGAGTGCATGGGGAGAGTTCCACATTAAGCAGGTGATCTGGAATGTATGGCTTACAAGGGAGGAGTTATTGAATGTCACGTCTTGAACTAAAAGCGTGTCTTTAAATTATTGTTGTTTAAGATATCATTCAAGAGTAGCTATTTTCACTATAGCAGTTGCATTTTGATTGTTTGTAGAAGATATAGTATCATTACTATGACTGTGAAAAGGAAGTGTGTGCTGTGTTTAGGGTAAGAGATGATAGATTTAAAAACTGATGTGGATGCTCCATTCATCCAGTCTGACCTTCAAAAGAACATATTACTTCTGGTTTTATGGCCAGTAGCACATTGACTGCAATGTTTCCACTATAAAAATCTTCTGTCTTGATTTAAGAACTGTAAGAGAAAAGAAACTACTCTGATCTTTGGTAAATTGTTCTAAGGGCTGGGAATCAGATTTTTTTTCTGTATTTTTTAGATATGTAAGGCAGAAAACAGTTACCTCTATCTAGAGCTGCTTTATTTTTAGCATTTTATTTTCAGCATTTTATTTTCAGCTGTAATGATGCTAAAGAAACATACTCCAAGAATGAACAGGTATAATCAACACTGCAGGAAAGGTTGCAACATGAACTCAGGAATTGTGTAATGGGTTTGTGCAGATGCTTGTGTTTAGGGCATTCTTTAAAAGTGGCATAAATCACTAATATCTTTGTTGTACATTTTCTAACATTAGTTTTATTTTTAGCATAGGTTCTTGTAGTATATCTAATGAAGGACTTAAAACTGCATCAGGCTCAAAAGGCCAACTATATATATTTTAATTTTTAAAAACCATATTGAATCTGCAGTTTTGAAATTTCAAACATACTGTGCTTCTTCATTGGTTCTGGACTTCCTAACAAATATTTTACTCCTGAGTTGTTCTTTTCAGAGAAATAATCTCACTAACATTCCCAAGATTTAATCAAGACCTTAATGTTAAAAAGTGTGCAACTCTGACAGGTACATATTTGTTCAGCTTCAGCTTGCATGTGTTGAAGGATGTTGGTATCTTTTTGTTTTTCTGAAATCTTCTGTTGAATTAACATTATTTCTAACGAAATTAGAAAAATTAAGTAACTAATAATAATAAAAAAATAACTTTCTTGTCTGTGCTTGCAAAACCTTTGTACTTGCTTGTTAAACTACATAATGTCAGCTAGTGGTCCTGTTGGCAAGGTTATTTCCCAGACTGTGAATCATTCTTGTGACTCCTCTTCAGAATCTCTACCATTTGTCAACACTCTCCTTGAACTGTATCTGATTCTTCAATATTTTTCCAGTTCTAGAGAGTATATTGGTAGCATGCATTTCCCATATATATCATGAGGTAAAATTCCTGTCCATTACCTTTTACGTATGCACCAAAGATCATTAAAATTTATTTGGTGTACAGATTTGCGTTGTTGACTTGATCATGTTCAACAGTGGTATTTAATAAGACCCTTATCTTATGTAGGGTAGCTTATGTTCTATAACATAGCATATGCTCTACATAATTATTTTTAAATGTTATTGTTTAATAAATGATGTAATTATTCTCTTTTCTACCAAAAATATCTTTCCACTATCTGCTAATTTCTTTGTGACTTTTCTACCTGATCACCAATCCCTGTAGCACTCTCTTGTAACACACTTGTTCCCTGACAGTTCCCGGTTTTCAAGACATCTTTAAGCCAAACCAATTACCTAGATTTCAGCTAAATTTATTCTGATGACTTTGTATCATCCTTATTCCTCAATTTTAATATTTTATAGTAAATTAAAAAATTCCTGGTTTAAGTTTACATGTGTTTCATCTTGTACCTTTATGTACCGAGTGAAGTTAAGCTAAATATGATGACTGACTCAAGAATTAATAATTTAAGATGCAAGGCCCTTATATAGCTTCCTTAAAACTAAAAAAAAAGATTAAAAAATGCTAAATGATTAAAAAGCTGAGTGCTTTCCATAGTTAAAATCATAAGGGAAATAATTATTTAAAGGAGGCATTTCTAGTGAGATTCCGAAAGGAATGACCTAACATTATTGATTTAATTTTTTGTTTTAACAATTACATGATTCAAATGTGTAAATTATTCAAAATGTGATGAATTACTTGAAGGTAAATGCAAGTAAATTATATGCAACTTTTGGTTTTTTTTTGAGGATAATATTTTGAAAGGCAGGTACTTGATAGAGGTCTGGTGTTTAGGTTTGTAAACTAATTCAGCTTAACCTGGGATGCTAAAATGTTGGCTGTGGCTGCCAGAGGCTAAAGCAATACTTAAACAGGAAAACACCAAGTCAAGTAGGGAAGAATAATTACACTGAGAAAGAGTTCATTGCAGATCATTTTGCAGATTGAAAGTTGGATGCTGAGTTGTTTCCTCTACAATACTGTACCAGTCTTCTTCCTACTTTTTCATTGTTTTGCTACGTTATCTACACTTGATTATGTGTGGCTAAAGCAAGACAGAAATGAAACATCCAGCATAAGATGCTCCTAATCTTAAGACTCCTGATCATGTAGAAAGAATTGAGAGAGGAAGACTAAGCCCCCATATCACAGCAGGAAAGCTCAGCCTAATAGTGAGCAACATGACTACTTTTACTCTTAAAGCAAGAGGTACCATAAGATAAAACAACCAGTAAGTAAAGCTAGAAAAAAGTATGTTGTAAATAAGAAACTCTTTTGGTGAAGGGAAACAACCACTAGAAACAGAGATATTTGTGAGTCTTTTACCCTTTACCTAACTCAAAGGCTTATTAAACACATGCAATGTCATGGAACTATTAGTGTTAGTAAATATACAAGTGAAGTAACAGCTCTCTAAAGCTTAATGAAATTACAGGGCTTTAATGGGTTTTTAATTTAAACACAATTTTTTCACTTTGTTTCACAATGTGATTCTCATCAGTCAAATAGTGAAGCTGGGAAGATACTGATCTCACAGACTCTTAAGAATGTCTTTTAGTTTATATACAGTACTAGCAAATATTGAGATTCGAACCTTCCTTTAGGAAATAAATTTTAGGCCACACTCTCTGTCCTTCTGCTTCATCTCACACTTCTATTACAGTTTTCAACCTTTGACGTAGTCAAACAGCTCTACTGGGGTACTACTTTTCAGCTAGCAGAACACTGGTTGAAATGAGAGGGAACAGAGTATTGCTGATCCTCCACAGGTAAGCTGTGAGCTGTTTTGGTCACCACAGGAAAATTGTGCCTATACCCTCTGGCAACAAATATTTCACTAAGGTATAACTTAATTTTCTTATTTTTCAAAACCTAACAACTTAAAAACTAATACAATTTTATTAAGCTTCATCCTGTATAATTTCAAAGTTTTGCTTCAGAATTTCTCAATAAACTTTACTTCTAAAGGGATATGACAGCTAATGACAAGGGATATGACTATTTTGGAACAAGAAACTAGTAAATGAGTTGTAAAATATGCGAGAGTTACATTTTAGTTAACCAGAGCATTCCTTAACTTTTCATGCTAGCTTTTTAATGTGTTTTAGATTTTATGCTCTTCCAAATAAGATCTGAGTGAATAATGGGTAACAACATTCAAGTCACTATAAAGGAAAATGACAAAATGACTTCATAAAAATGCCAACAAATGCAAGCTAAGAGCATTTTCAATTTATCTGCCAAGGTTCTAAGCAATCATCCAAAATAGCTTTGTGATTTTACTTTCAAAGCTATTATCCTGAACTTAAATAAGTATCTGTCAATAACTACCAGCTACTATGCTGACCTTTTTCTGTCTGAGGCAAAATCAGAACAGGTCCATTGAAAGCTGTATCTGGCTTTCAGTGTAGCAGACCCCATAAACTGCTACTTCTTTACTAAGCTTCAAGGTCAGTGCTCTTGTCTTTGACTTTATGGCAGTCCTGCAACGTTTGAATAGCAATATGCCCCATTGTTAATTCTGTCTAGTTCTAGATATACTTAGAAGAAGATTAAAAAAAAATATGATAAAGACAACACATTTTTTTACAATATGAATCCCTTATTTTACCTTAAAAAAAAAAAAAAAACAAATTGATCTTAGATACATTTTATAAGTCCAGTTATAAGAATATCATAGTTCTGAAAATGGTTATTGCTGTTAATATTCTGTCAGGTATATAATGAGTCACATTAGGTTATGTCACTATTACCACATTGTCATGTTTTATTATGTACTGCAAAAAGACTCACAAAACTTGTTCAACTTTCATGAGCAGGGAAATAAGATTGACACTATCTGAGCAGGCTGAATTTCTCAGGAGAAAATATATGTTAATCTCAAAGCAGTAAGCAGTACTTTGATTACTAAATAAGAATCAATTAATTATAATGAAATTTCATTAAGCTTCACTCAGGTTCAGATCCTATCTCCTGCCTTTATAGATTCAACTTTAGGAAAGACTTAAAAATCACATTTCTGAAGTAATCTGCTTCTCATTCAATTGTATACGATGTAGTTGAAACGCAACCCCTTCTCTCCCCACTTTCCCCTCAAACAAAGCAATTCTCTAATTTAATCTCAAAATCTAAAACTGCATCATTTTCAATTAAAATGTAAATTCTAATCCTGGAGCTACTATCCTTATGTATCTTATGATGGTTTACTATGTTTTCCGATTAACCTATTGTCAGGCTGCTGCCAGATGTACAAGGAAAGGATGGCTCTCACAACAGTGAAGTTTTCATGCTGGAGAAACTAGGACTTCTCACAATCAGCTTTCATGTTCTCTTTATTTCTGTGCATTCAGTTCTTACTTTCTCATGCACTTGTATCTGTGATCATTTTTATTCTATGTTCAACTACAAGGCAGATTCTTGAAGCTTTTGGTCAATTTGGACTACTACCAGGAGCAGGTGTAGCAGCACTCCATGTTTCTAAACATCTTCAGCATTTCTGTAAAATCTTATTTTCTTAGCTCTTTTTTGTCCATTACTCAGGACACATCTCCCCAGTAGTATAACTAATCATCATCATTTTCTTGTACTCTGAACTTTATGCTTAACAAATTTATTCATGAAATAAGACTTGCTCGAGGTTATGCAAACAAAATAGAAGAAAATACTTGTGAAGAGGACAGGATAATAGAACTACTTTTTTTTACAGATTGATAACTGTTATGAAAGATGAAATTGACATTAAATAGGCATTTTTTTTCCCCAAGGGTAGAAGAGAAAACTGCATGATCATGGATGCTTACAATATTTTGGTGAAGGTGTGAAAATAGTGAAAGATAATGTAAATTTTTGTTCATTCTAATACAATGTACTTGGGATTTATAGAGGTGTCTGCCTTTGCTTAGGAGAGCTGTAACAAAGTAATCTTCCAATTTTTTGATAACAACTCTCATCTTAACATCTATTTAGATTGTCAGAATAAAGTTTTTTTTCATATAGTAAAAGATATAAGAAGACTCTTGACTTAAATGCAAGGTTTACAGGTTTGAAAATATTTTAAAGACATGGTAAATATTAAAACATCACTTAGAATTCAGTATTGATGGCAAACACCTTGACAATATTAGCACATCATCTTGCTCGCTAACTTTTCTATATCATGAAAGATCCAGGATTCGTTTAACAAAAGTTCTGTTATACAAGCAGTCCTAATACTTAATGAATTCTTTTTTGTCCTAAACGCTATCCATGAAAGCTGTTAATGGTAAAACCTAATTATGTAAACTATTAATCTTACAAACCACATATGTTTTTGAAATGTCAGGAGATAAGTGTCTTGGACATTCATGAAAAGAATGTAAGATAAAATAAACAAATAATTTGAATTGTCGTGCTTCATTTGGTATTAGTTCAGCCATGGTAAATAAACCAGGAATTTTTACTGGCTTGAAAACCATAATTAGTACATGGACCCAATGCTACTTTCAGATTTCTGTAAATCTTTCCCTGATACAAACAAAAGACTATGCTAGATATTTGGTAAAAAATTAATATGAATTCTAACCTTACAGTAGAGAAAATGATGTAACATAGTAGGCTTTTTTATATTGCAGTCTGGGAAGGTTTGGTATTGGCCTGTGATAAGCTAGTTTATAATGTCTTTTGTACTGTTTTATTTTTTACCAGAGAGACTGCATTTAAAAAAATATCAGAAAACATCCATTACATACTTTCCCTATTATTTTTTCTTTGTAAGCAATTTCTGTAATAATCACAGGGACTATTATTACAATACATTAATGTCATGAATGGCAGAGGAAGTGGTCAGGGAAGCAATCTTGTCTCAGCCTGTGGTCTACAGTATAAAAAATTTTGCAGCTCCCCATGATAGCCAGATATTTATGATATATTTGTGAAACATTAGCTCTGAAACATGTAGCATACATTTCGGTGCTGTAAAAATATATAATACCAGTAATCATTAGTAACACAGAATTAATAAGGTGATTTGAAGCATTTTATCAACTCCCTCTCTTGTCTGACAGCAGCTTTAGGACCAAAATACTAATTCACGGAAGATTCCACTTGCAGTGGAATATCTGTTTTCTTAGTAAATTTGTGCAAGTAGTTACATTTGAGGCCTATGCTGCTGGGAAGGCTACAATCTGATGGATAAGCAGTAATACGACTTCTCTTTTTCTGGTTTTACAAAATGTTTTCACCACATTTTTCTCCAGTAGGCAATAGGTGTATTATAAATTCAGATGTGTCACTGGTTAATACGGTGACAGAATTCAGGTGTATGTTTAGCTGAATAGGGACTGAAAGAACACTAAATCTCAAATAAGTCTTAATGGGTCATAAGGCTTCAGCAAATGGTCCAGAATAGAAACATATAACAAGAGCCACAGCAGTAATCACCTCACAGAGGAAAAATGATTATACGTGTATATACATTCATGGGTTGTGAGACAAAGCTTTGTTAATAAAATCCCCACCTGAGCATTCCATTTGAAAGACTGAAGAAAAGGTTTACATACATATATGTATGCTTACATATATATACGTCTGATGAAAATGTAAGAGATGACGAACCTAACAGACAGTCCAAAATTTCTTCTGCTATTTAAGATTACTTTTTGCAATGTATTTCAGTATTTTACTGTATGTAACGCTATATAAAACACTGGATGATGGTATGTCGATAGTTTCCAATGTGTTCTGCTGAAAACCCTGGAAGATTATGTAGTTAGAAAAAAAAATCCCAATACAGCTAGTTATTATGTTTGTACTGTTCACAGTGCACACACAGGACTAAGCTTTTGTGATTTACAGGGAAAGCATTATATAAAATTTCCATGCATTACTTTGTATATTTATTTATTCAGGCTGGATAATTGCACAAACTGCAGATAAAACAAAAAAGAGTCAATACCAGTTTCTTTTGCATGGGGGTAGAAATGTTCATACTAGACTTGCATACAATACTTTTTCTTTGAATACTGGTGTTCGAATTATGTTAGTGTGCCAAATAGAATGTTCTAAAGAGGCAATAGTCCTCATGTAGATACTGCTGCCCAGTGACGTTGAAGGAAGGTGAGACTCAGCTATTGTTAGTGGACATCTCTTTTGTAGCTTCAGTCAGAGTAACATACACTGTTTTATAAGGTTAAAGCTGAATCTTTCCCACTAGTCTTGTTTCTGATTCTAAAACTTTACTCATTTATTCATCACCATTCCTCATTACACTTCCACACATATGTAGCTCCACAGCTGTTGCATCCAGAGGTAAGACATGATTTACCACCTTCCTTCTAAGACATATGGTAACTCACATTATTATTTATGTATTCAAATGGTGGCCTAAGATATTTGTTATCCTCTGTGTTTCAGAATAAGGTTCTTATTGGAGAGATTTTGACTCATACTTTTATCTTCCTGTTGTCAGAGCTTATTTTAAGTGGATATTTGAGCTAGTGCTGTGAGAGTGTAGATTCTTTTGCGAGAAGAGACAGACACAGGGATAACAGAACATTCTGGTACTCAGGGATGAGATGTGCAGAGATGTGGTGTTTTTATATTAATTCTCCGTCTTTCCAATCTATGTTTTGTGATCCCAATGTGATATATAAAGGTGTTGCAGAAGCATATTCAATATCGTCATAAAATGAAAAGGAAATTCTAAGTGGTCCTTTAGATTTCATTAGTTCACAAATGGGGCCACATCAAAAAAGCTTAGTGAAAGTTTCTGCTCAGTCATTCTGAGAAGAGACTTTCTACCTCACAAATATTTGCTGCTACCTGAAAATTCAAAATAAGGAAGTAAAAAACTGCTTCTGCCTTTTCCCTTTTCACTTTAATTGGTTCATTGCAAGATGGATTAATTAGCAAGGTAGACCTCACATTCTCTTGCTTGTTGAATATGCTGACTCTTCAAAACTGAAAAATAAATAAGAGTTTTGTAGATAAGAAATAGAGATAAAATTATAGTGCTAGAGAAATTAACAATAGAGCTTTCCTTGACTGCATGCTGGCTTTAAAATTATTTAGGACAGCATTTATATTAAAAAGTTATCCCTATGTTTTTGCAGATGCAACAGATCTTTGATAGATAACTTAAGCTTGCAGTAGTTTGCCTTTATCACAGCATATCAGTTAATGAAACAAAAAAATCTGCACCACGCACTATATTCAAGTGTAACAATCTTCAGATGTTTTACCAGTGGTTTTGCTCCTGGTTTTCCATTAGATTCTTTCATGGTTATTAAGCTGTTCTATATATCTTCATTTTCTTCTTCTCAGCTAAATGGTACAAGGAACTGATCTTTGGAAGGGCATAAATAATAAAAAAACATTATCAAAAGAGTCCTGCTTGTCCTTCCATAAATGGTGGAAACTGACAGCAAAATATAGAACGCAGATGAAAAACTGTCATCTTGATCAGTGGCTTTCCAAATCCTTGCTGTGTTTACCACACTGCTATGTAGTGCAACGCTTGCCATTTAACACTGAGAGTGTTGCCATATTCTGTAGTTCCTGGTATACTTTATAACTTCTATTTCTTGTCACATAGTGAACACTCTTACCTGAATTCTAGTAAAAGGAAGAATGCTTTCTCCTATCTGAAATGCAATGATTGAGTTAAGCATTAAGTTTTAGAAAGGAGTTGACTGGCTTTATATTTAAGGTGGAAATATTTTTTCATCAGGGATTGAAGTGGGTTCCTCACTCATTCAGTATTAAACATTCTTTCATCCGAAGATGTATAGACCGTAGTCAGTCTCATCTTACTGTTAATCTAACACAAGTCTGGTTTCCTTTGTTGCTATAGCAAGCCAAGACAAACATGATGAAATTCTCTGTTTTCCCATTGTATAAGACGGATGGTCAAGGAGTCATACAATTTTCAGCAACAAGTCTTTAGGATTTAATTCAACAAATAATCTGCTAGGCATCTGAGAGAAATTTGTTCCCAGTGTAGGAAGCATAAATTCAGATTATATACATTACCATCATTAAAAAAAAGACCAAACTCTTAGTGATTTAGTCACTGGTTGTGCCTAAAATTCTTTTGCAATAAGTCATAATTTCAAGGAGAAGAAAAGACTTATGTGAAGAGGTTTTTAATCTGAAATGTTAAAATAAATAAAAAAAATAAATAAATTGAATCATAAAATGGTTAGGGTTAGAAAGGACTTTAAGATCATCTACTTCCAACCTCGTGGCATGGGCATGGACACCTCACCCTAGACCATGTCAACCAAGGCTCTAACCAAACTGGCCTTGGACACTGCCAAGGATGGAACATTCACCACTTCTTTGGGCAATCTGTTCCAGTGCCTCACCACCCTCACAGTAAAGAACTTCTTCCTTATATCTAACCTGAACTTCCCCTGTTTTAGTTTGAACCCATTACCCCTTGTGCTATGGCTACAGTTCCTGATGAAGAGTCCCTCTCCAGCATCCTTGTATGCCTTCTTCAGAAACTGGAAGATTGCTAGGAGGCCTCCATGCAGCCTTTTCTTATCCAGGCTGAACAGCCCCAACATTCTCAAGCCCATCTTCATACAGGAGGTGCTCCAGCCCCTGATCATCCTCGTGGCCCTCCTCTTGACTTCCTCTAGCAGCTCAATGTCCTCCTTATGTTGAGGACACCAGAACTGCATACAATATTCCAAGTAGGGTCTCACGAGAGCAGAGTAGAGAGAGTAGAGGCACAGGATCACCTCGTTCAACCTGCTGGTCACGCTCCTTTTGATGCAGCTCAGCACACAGTTGGCTTCTGAGTTGCATGCACACATATGAACATGTTTCTCATTTATAAACACCCCCAAGTTCTTTTCTGCAGGGCTGCACTGAGTCTGCCCAACCTGTAGCTGTGCCTAGAATTGCCCCGACCCAGGTGCATGATCTTGCACTTGGCTTGATTGAACTTCATGAGGTTGTCATTGGCCCACCTCACAAGTGTGTCAAGGACCTTCTGCATGGCATCCCTTCCATCCAGCATATCAATTGAACCACACAGCTCAGCATCATTGGCAAGCTTGCTGAGGGCGCACTCGGTCTCATTGTTCATGTTGATACCAAAGATTTTGAACAGGATTGGACCCAAGACTGACCCCTGAGGGACACCACTTGTTATTTGTCTCCACCTGGACACTGAAATTGTTGACCACAACTCTCTGCATGTAGCCATCCAGCTAATTCTTTGTCCATCAGGTAGTCCATTCATAATTGATTCAAAATAAAAACAAAAAATTCTATGAAAACCACAGTGAATAAACTCTTTATTTGCAGACTTGTGTTTCATATAATTATTATTGTTATTTTGGTACCTGCTGTTATCTAATTGCTGACTAAAACATTTCTTTAATATGTGGTAACAGAATGCACTCTTTCCCATGTAGATAATCCTGTCACCCGACACATTTGCTTATTTTATAGCCTTTCACTTAGTTGTGGCCTCTGTTCTCTGTCCAATAGCCTGCTTTCACAGGCATTTTAAGAAAGTTTTGGACCATGCCCCTTTCCTCTCCCTTGCAAAGTTTGCCGCTTCTGGCCTAAAATCTCAACAGTTATTAGAGCTGCAAAAACATATATTTGTGCTCATATGAGAATTACTTGCTGTTCAGCCTGGAGAAGAGAAGGCTGTATGAATACCACATAGCAGTCTTCCATTATTTGAAGGGGACCTTTAAGGATGCTGGGGAGGGACTCTTTAATTAGGGACTGTAGTGACAGGACAAGGAGTAAGGGGTTCAAACTTAAATAGGGGAAATTCAGGTTAGATATAAGGAAGAAGTTCTCCATTGTCAGGCTAGTGAACAGTTTGCCTAAGGAAGCTGTGAATGCTCCATATTTGGCAGTGTTTAAGGTCAGGTTGGACAGAGCCTCTATTACATGGTTTAATGTGAGGTGTCCATGCCCATGCCATGGCAGGTGGGTTAGAACTAGATGGTCTTAAGGTCCCTTCCCACCCTAACTATTCTATGATCCTGTGATTCTATGATACTGTAATTCCATGATTCTATGATTCCATGAAATTAAGTGATACGTATGAAAAGAAATTCACTTTGGTTAATACACATTTTTTTTTGTGCTTATTGTATGTTTTCATAAATGGAAAAGATATTGTTGTGAGTATAAGTGATATGTTTGTTGGTAATTAGTAAAACACTTGGTAGCCTTCTCAGCATCATGGAATTTCTAAAGTCCATTTTTTAACTTTAACAATGTTGCAAATAATGCATTGTTTTGTTATCATGAGTGTATGTATGTGAAGATGCATATGCTTGTATAGTATGTTCAGTGGCACATTTCTCTGAAAATAAGTGTAAAAGAAGCCATTTGCCTAGCCAGCAATTCTCCCTATTTACCAAACTTATAGTTCTGGAAAATGCCTTACAAGCTTGTATTTTTACGGGGTGGGGGGGAATATTCTTTTTTTGCATTCAATTTTCTGGAATTGTAGTCAGGGCTTTTCTAAGATTTTTATTTATGACCATGTTTTTTTTTCTTTAAAGCAAAAAGATAAACTGCTGCCTTCTTTTGTGGTTAGTGCAAGTTGCAAACATAAATCAGTGTGCGCTCGTTCATGGTGCATGTATGCATAAAACAGTAGGCACTGGGAAAACCGTGGATATATAGAAAAGTCTTGCTCATGTTTTTTAACTATTTCTAGTCAATATACATTAAGAAAATCAAAGCAAACAGAACCCCAAATATTGGTGAAGATAGTAAACATAAGTAAATACTTAGCATATGCAAGAAGGCTGTATGTGTGTTCTTGTCATGGTTTAAACCCATCCAGACAGCTTGTTCACTCACTCCTCTCCTTTCCTTCCTCTTTCTTTCCTTCCCCCTACTCCTGGAGGGATGGAGAGAAGAATCGAAAAGAATGCAACTTCCACGGCTTGAGATAAGAAAAGTTTAGTAACTAAGGTATAACACAAGTCACTACTGCTGCCACCAAAAATAATAATGATAAAGGAAATAACAAGGGAAGAGAATGCAACACTTCATCACCAGGTGACAGATAACTCGCCCCCACCCCCCCCTCCCCCCCAGCCTGACCAAGCACTGTCTGATACCTCATCCAACCCTGCAGTCCTCCTAGCCCTTCCAGGTAACTCTCTGTTACATTTTGGGCACGACGTGCTGTGGTAGGGAATACCTCTTTGGTCAGTTTGGGTCAGGTGTCCTGTCTCTGTTTCCTCCCGGCTTCACCTCCTCCCTGGTAGAGCATGAGGCTCACAAAGTCCTTGGCCAAACCAAAACATTGTTATCAGCCCTGTTCTGAGGCCGAAAGTCAAAACACAGCACTGCGCCAGCTACCAAGAAGGAGAAAAATGGCTGCTACTGCTGAACCCAGGACAGTTCTCAAGCCAGGGTGCTACAGTCATCGATGTCTGTACAGGGAATTGGTACAGTGACAACTATGTGCTCTGTCTTTACTGAACTGAAAGCAGTGAAGGCTGTAGTTACTGGATAGTGGTATGCAAAATGGTAGGGTTTTCCATGCTTGTGTATTTCTTGACCAGATTGAAATGTTTAAACCTCCATTGTTTCAGACTGCTGGGATGTTGATCTGAAGTCCTCAAAAATAAAAACGTAGAGGCAGTTGAAGCACTGGATTTGATATGCCTTTCTTAATTATTAAAAAGAGGCATGCTTGCACCAATAAATGAAATCTGCATGTTTTAAGACAGATCTCCTCACATTTTCTCTCATGCAACAGATGCAACAGCAACAGATGATGGGTTTTATGCAAATTTACACGTGAAGTAGCATGAACGAATGGGTAACCTACAACCCAGCTCTGGCTTTTATGTTTACATCCCACCTTTTTAGGCTGAGAGACAGAGTGCATCCCACAACAAGAAAACAGGGTTCAATCATCTCGGGGTCCATGTCATGGGCCCACAATGCAAGACAAAACTGTGGCCACTGGAGAGACAGATGTTCCAGATTCTCTGTATTGGCTACTTGCCTGACAGCAGCCATTTGCAATTTCCCAAACTGTGCCAGCAGCCTAGCAGTTTCGGCCAGGCAGACATGCTTTGTCTTCTCCTTCCGGATCATGACAGCACAGCAGGCTGCTCTTTGTGGGCAGCAGCAGCCAAAGCCATCAGGGGCTGGAAATGGAGCATACATTCAGCAGCTGACTGAACCTTGGAAGATCTGGCAGGGAATTGAGAAGGGCTCATTTTCCTATGTGTTTACTTTAAAAGTTCTATGGTCAGAAAGACATCTCCTAATCAGTTTGGTGCTGGCCAATAAAATAGCAGTTCTAGCATGCGATTTTCCTTTAGGAATGCTTGGGCAATTAATTGAAGAGCTCAGGTAACCCATATACACCACATAAATTCCATAATGCCTCAATAGCTGTTACAGAAAATTTTTTATCATATATGCTGCTTATGAGTAAAGCAATAAATATCAGCTTCATAGAAGTACTTTCGCTTTCTCCTGCAAAATCCATACATGGGACCTGTCAGTACTTAATGGCTCACTTCCATAAAGGACACTGGAGACTTTGTAGTCTCAAATTGGCTATTTTCCCTTTCTGTGGTTTGTAAGAACAGTTACTTCTCACTGGCTTTCCACTTTTGATGAACTTCAGAAATGTTTGCATCATGCAGCTGCCTACTTTGGAAAGGGACACACTGCTCTAACATGTTGACCTGATGCTACACCTAGTTACGTTCTCTCTTCCTAGGAAATGCTAAGCGCTGCTTTTGATGCTCTTCCTCACTCATTTTTGTCTTGCTCTTGTTTACTAATTAATGAAATCTACTGGAAAAAAGAAAATAATCCCCAAGGAAAAGGCAGCATGTCCTTTCCTTCTAAATGAGTCAATTGCTCTCAGGCCTTCATGATGGAGTGTGTGATAAAAAGAATTTTAGTGCTAAAACACTCCATTCTTCCTAACTTCTATAATCCCCCACTTATTTTTTTTTCCCCTGGGTGCTCTCTGGCATTCTGTATTCTTTCAGAGTCAACATTTATTACTTTTAATGATGACCAGCCTCTTGACATTGCCTTTGTATAAGCATGTTTTATCAGTGACAGCAGTAGCTGTGTGCTGAAGAGCTCTGCACATTTAAAGAGAGACGTAGTGTGGTAGTTAGCTACCAAAATGCACTTTGAACTATAAATGCAGTAAAGAAACACAGCAGTTCATTTCACTATTTTAGTGATTTCTTTTTTGTCATTAAGATCTCTGCATAATTATATAAGAATTTGAGAGCTAACTGGAGTAGCAAGTTATGACCAAACAAACTTTTCATGAGGTAATAATATAACAATATCTCTTTTGTTCTCCCATTTAAGGAACTATCTTACATTTCATAGAATCATAGAATCATAGAATAGTTAGGGTTGGAAAGGACCTTAAAATCATCAAGTTCCAACCCCCTGCCATGGGCAGGGACACCTCGCTCTAAACCATATCACCCAAGGCCTCGTCCAACCTGGTCTTGAACACTGCCAGGGATGGAGAATTCACAACCTCCTTGGGCAACCTATTCCAGTGCCTCACCACCCTAACAGGAAAGAATTTTCTCCTTATATACAATCTAAATTTCCCCTGTTTAAGTTTTAACCCATTACCCCTTGCCCTACCACTACAGTCTCTAAAGAAGTGTCCGTCCCCAGCACCCCTATAGGCCCCCTTCAGGTACTGGAAGGATGCTATGAGGTCTCCACACAGCCTTCTCTTATCCAGGATGAACAGTCCCAACTTTCTCAGCCGATCTTCATATGGGAGGTGCTCCAGATCCCTGATCATTCTTGTGGCTCTCCTCTGGACTTGTTCCAACAGTTCCATGTCCTTTTTATGTTGAGGACACCAGAACTGCACACAATACTCCAAGAGAGGTCTCACGAGATCAGAATAAACGGGCAGGATCACCACCTTCGACTTGCTGGTCACACTCCTTTTGATGCAGCCCAGGATAAGGTTGGCTTTCTGGGCAGCAAGTGCACACTGCTGGCTCATGTTCATTTTCTCATCGACCAGCACCCCCAAGTCCTTCTCTGCAGGGCTGCTCTGAATCTATTCTCTGCCCAGCCTGTAGCTGTGCCTGGGATTGCTCTGACCCAGGTGTAGGACCTTGCACTTGGCATAGTTAAACTTCATGAGGTTGGCATCAGCCCACCTCACAAGCGTGTCAAGGTCCCTCTGGATGGCATTCCTTCCCTCCAGCGTATCAACTGAACCACACAGCTTGGTGTCATTGGCAAACTTGCTGAGGGCGCACTCAATCCCAGTGTCTATACCTGCAACAAAGATGTTGAAAAAGACTGGTCCCAACACCGATCCCTAAGGGACACCACTCGTTACAGGTCTCCAGCTGGACATTGAGCCATTGACCACAACACTTCGTGTGCGGCCATCCAGCCAGTTCTTTATCCACCGAGTGGTCCATTCACCAAATTGATGTCTCGCCAATTTAGAGACAAGAATGTCGTGTAGGACAGTGTCGAACGCTTTACACAAATCCAGGTAGATGACCTCAGCTGCTCTACCGCTGTCCATCGGTTCTGTAGCCCCATCATAGGAAGCCACCAAATTGGTCAGGCAGGATTTCCCCTTAGTGAAGCCATGCTGGCTGTCACCAAGCACCTTGTTGTTGAAATGAAATGTATTCTCTCTCTCTTAGTGGAAGATGTTAGTTACTGTATAACTATATGGAATAATTTCTTAGACAAATGAAATCTTTCTTCCCTGGTAACTTTTCATGTAGACATAGAGTTGTGTATTTTTTGCCTCTGCACTAATTAATGAGGGATTGTTTACTCTAAAAGTGATAGCATTCCCTTCTGATAGGGACTGATAGATAGCATAGAATTGACATATAGATAGATATATGCTCATAAAATTGCATTAATATTTCATGGATAATCAGTTCATTCTATTTCCTGAAGTACTATCAAATGAGTCTATATAATTTACTAGCTTCCTGGCTGTCTCTACCACATACTTTCCTTCAAGTCTGCCAGCTCTGTCTTTCCCCTAATTCCTCTGCCTTTGAATAGCAATAACATATGTTGTAGGTGTCACCTTTGAATTGACAGTTTGCTTTTAATAAGGTGCCTATAATTTAGCTCACTGTATCTCTACTTGATATCATATATGAACCATACACATCATCAGTTGTAGCATGTCACTGCCACAATACATTTTTCTTCAGATGTGTGTGCTAGCTATAGAACCTGTGGACAGTATTAACACTTTTTTTTTTTTTTTTTTAACAAATGAAAACTCAGCAGCTTTTCCTTGGGTTTGTAGGTTACTAGACATTTCCTGCACTTATTCGCATTTATTCAGAGTATCATATACTATTGTCCAGAGACACAGCTGCATAAGAGATGGTCTGGAAACAATTCCCAGACCACAAGTTCTTCAACGTTTTCTTTTTAATTTTTTAAATTAATATCACACCCATATGAAGAGTCAACTGTCATAAATATTGCAGACTATTTGTAAAAAACCGTGTTCTATTGACATGTCACATTTCAAGTACCAAAGCTAAACTAAAGAAAAATTTCAAGCACCATAATTTCAGAAGTCAGCTCCAGCAATGTATCCCACAACATTACTGGAGAAGAAAATCCCTAGACCTCCCACACTGAAAAATCTGAAATGTTTTTGTGTCCCAGTATCTAATCTGTCATGAGATTAGAAGTGGTAAAACCAACTGTAATATAAGGAGCAGGATATTTCAGACTAAATGATGGTTTAGCTCCTTCTTGCCCCTTTTCTTTTCAAAGAGAATACTATTTGAATTTTAAAAATATATGTTTTGTATGAGATTAATTAGGTTTTGAGTCCTTCATGTCATAGAATCATAGAACCATAGAATAGTTAGGGTTGGAAAGGACCTTAAGATCATCTAGTTCCAACCCCCCTGCCATGGGCAGGGACACCTCACACTAAACTATCTCACCCAAGGCTTCATCCAACCTGCCTTGAGCATTGCCAAGGATAGAGCATTTACAACCTCCCTGGGCAACCTGTTCCAGTGCCTCACCCCCCTAACAGGAAAGTTAGGGTCATTAATCTGGTAACATGAATTTAATGATTAAATTATTTATTTATATTATTCCTTCCTTCTCCATTTTCCTTTCAAAATAATATTTAGGTACAAGATAGAACAAGTAATTATTCTTTTTAGCAAAATTTATGTCTATTTCTGAAGGAATGTATATTTCAAAATGAAAGCTTTTGGGACTTTTTTTAAAAGTGCCTTAAGTATATCATCTACCTCACTCTAAGGAAAGTGTGGTTTCTAGAGAAAGATCTGTATATAAATATGGATCTGAAGTTTGCTGAATAATTCATCTAACTATTCTGAATTCATGTCTTATCATTACTTATGAAAACCAGTTTACAGTTCACATTGAATATGTAGATTTTCTGGTGCTTTTTCAGACCGGAAATGTCCAAGAATCCCTTTAAATATCAGTAAAATGAAAATAAAATAAATAGAAAAGAGACATTATATTTTAAGAGAGGATCTGTTTTGAGAACATCTTAAGAACCTGAATGTACACAAGTCCATGGGACTTGAAATCCATCCGCGGGTCCTGAAGGACCTGGCATATGAAGTTGTTAAGCCACTGGCCATCATATTTAAAGAATCATGGTAACCGGTTGAGGTTCCCAATGACTGGAAAAAGGAAATATAACCCCCATTTTTAAGAAGGGGAAAATGGATGATCCAGGGAATTACAGACCAGTCAGTCTCACCTATGTGCCTGGCAAAATCTTGGAGGAGATTCTCCTGGCAGGCATGCTAAGGCAAATGAAAAACAACAAGGTGCTTGGTGACAGCCAGCATGGCTTCACTAAGGGGAAATCCTGCCTGACCAATTTGGTGGCCTTCTGTGATGGGGCTACAGACCTGATGAACAGGGGTAGAGCAGTTGATGTCACCTACCTAACGTTCGACACTGTCCCACACGACATCCTTGTCCCTAAACTGGAGAGACATGAATTTGATAGGTGGACCACTTGGTGGATAAAGTACTGGCTGGATGGCCACAGGCAAAGAGTTGTGGTCAATGGCTCAGTGTCTGGCTGGAGACCAGTAACGAGTGGTGTCCCTCAGGGATCGGTGTTGGGACCGGTCTTTTTCAACATCTTTGTCGCTGACATAGACACTGGGATTGAGTGCGCCCTCAGCAAGTTTGCCAATGACACCAAGCTGTGTGGTTCTGTTGATACGCTGGAGGGAAGGAATGCCATCCAGAGGGACCTTGACACGCTTGTGAGGTGGGCTGATGTCAACCTCATGATGTTTAACCATGCCAAGTGCAAGGTCCTACACCTGGGTCAGAGCAACCCCAGGCACAGCTACAGGCTGGGCAGAGAATAGATTCAGAGCAGCCCTGCGGAGAAGGACCTAGGGGTGTTTGTCGATGAGAAAATGAACATGAGCTGGCAGTGTGTGCTCACAGCCCAGAAAGCCAACCATATCCTGGGCTGCATCAAAAGGAGCATGGCTAGCAGGTCAAGGGAGGTGATCCTGCCCCTCTACTCTGCTCTCATGAGCCTAGCTATTCTATGATTCTATTCTATCTTTCTACACAGTTGATCCAATAAGCTTCTAGTATATTTTCTAATGGTAATTAAACAATTACCAGCAGAAAACAACCATTTTACTCCACAGTAAATCATATTACACACATGTAAAAATAGATTCTTTGTATATAAATATTTAAGTAGAGTCATATAATATTTAGGCAGACACCCACATACTTTTTATACTCCTTTTCCTAGCTCTGATGCTAATGAACGTAGGAATTGTAAGCACTTTTTCAGTATATCCCTTTAGTGCTGAAAAGTCCAACATAGTGTATTTTCATTAATGACAGCACACAAATGAAATCCAATGCCTAAAATTTTTTATTTATAAACAATCCTTCTGCTACCCCACCACTAGGAAATGAGGTCAAATCATCTGCAATTGTTGAACGTGGCAAAAATTAAAACAGAAGCATTCTTTCAAAATGATTAGGAAAAGTAAATGCTGTCATTTTAAAAAAGTCTATCACTTAACCTAAGATAATTTATGCATACAAAGATCTGGGTTAACTGCAAAGGAATGATGAGACCTGAGGGTGTATGTTTTTCTACCTGCCTCCTGTCTTTCTTCAAATATTTTCAGGTCACAAAGTACAGTTAATTAACTGATGTATTTTCTTTGCTGGAAGCACTACTGAATATTTCATTCATTTTGATTGTTTTTATGTCCAAAGCTTGAAGGAAGATATAATAATTACAGACAGTATAGAAATCCAAATACATTGCAATTATCTACCTTAATATCTACCTTAATATCTACCTATTATCTACCTGCTGGAGAGAGTCCAGCGCAGGGCAACTAAGATGATTAAGGGAGTGGAGCATCTCCCTTATGAGGAAAGACTGAGGGAGCTGGGTCTCTATAGTTTGGAGAAGAGGAGATTGAGGGGTGACCTTATTAGTGTATATAAATATATAAAGGGGGAGTGTCACGAGGATGGAGCCAGGCTCTTCTCAGTGGCAAACAATGAAAGGAAAAGGGGTAATGGGTACAAATTGGAGCACAAGAGGTTCCACTTAAACCTGAGAAGAAACTTCTTCTCAGTGAGGGTGACGGAACACTGGAACAGGCTGCCCAGGGAGGTTGTGGAATCTCCGTCTTTGGAGACATTCAAGACCCGCCTGGACACGTTCCTGTGTAACCTTATCTAGGTGTTCCTGCTCCGGCAGGGGGATTGGACTAGATGATCTTTTGAGGTCCCTTCCAATCTCTAACCTACTGTGATACTGTGATACTGTGATTGTTTCACCTTACATGTGAACAGCAGACAACAAATCTGACAGTATACAACATCATTTGCCAAGTGTTATTTTAATATCATTCTGTGTTACTTTCTTGTGTTTCACAATCTATTTATATTGCATGAATGATATCTCTCTCATATATAACCAATAAAAAAGAAATCCTTTTATTTTCATACAGCAAGATGGAACATGGTATCACACTGTGATCTGCTTATTGGCTAATGAAAATGTTCCTTTCTTGCCAGATTTCCACGTGTCTATCTGCAAGGGTACACTGGTGTTACTGAAGCCTTATCTGGCTTTATGAACACTACCAAGGGAAGTAAGCTGGACAGAAAAAGGAGGACAAAAATTATTGTAGAATAGAGTAGAATCTGAGAGACTTATCAATAATGCAGTGGATTTTGAAGAAGTCGTTTCAGGAAAGTTGATGTGAACTGTAATAGAGGTGGTGAAACTGTTTTAAGATTAAGGGTAAAAAGACATGGTGAAACTACTTTCCCCAAATTTTCTAATGGACTTTTCTATAACCTTGGCTCTGAAACCTGGTTTTGTAAAGCACTTTAAGCATGTATGCAACCACTATATTTACTTAGGTTCTGAAATGACTGACAGCACAAGCAAATGTAAAAGAGCGGTCATAAGCATGTATTATGGTAATATAAAGATTTTCTAAACAAAAGTGAAGTCTAAGAATATTCATTAGGCAAAAACTTTTCAGTGAGTCTGATTATGTTACTTGTATTCGCATGTCTGGTGTCAATAGAGAATTGAGAAGAAAGAATCCTGATTAATATACTATATACCCAGTTTCTAAAATTTTAATTTACCAAGCTCCTGTTGTTGCTAAATCAACACTGAAAAAAAAAAAAAAAAAAAAAAAAAAACAAACCAAAACAGAACAAAAACAATAGAAGAAATACTGTTCAATTAAGGAAAATAATGGTCTTAATGTTGATGACCATTATAAAAACTGCCTTCTCTTGTTCATTTCAGTAGTTACCATGCACAATTAACAGTCTTGCAGACAGGCCATAGTTTGTTCAGGACATGAGCTTCAATTACTCTTCTTCAAGGAATGATTCTGATGTTCCCGGTCTATTTTTAAGATTATTGGTAGAACATGAACAATGAATGTTTTCCTGTGTACTATAAATTCTCAGTATCTCTTTTCCCTGCTTTCACCACTCCTTGAAATTTCACAAGAAAGCTGCCTAATGTAGCATAACATAAAATAGACTTTAGTGATGTTAACTTGGTTGGAAAGAGTATTTCAATTGTATTCTTCTTGCTGATGTTTACAATTAAAAGCAATGAGTATCTTCTGGGAATAACTAGTTTGATGGATTAGGATTTTGAAAAAGTATTAACACAGTTGAAAATGAATAGGTAAAATAAAAATCTCAGTAAGCGAAATGACAACTTTTACTTCCAGAACTCTGATTGTTATAATGTATATACCTTAATGTTCTGCATTAACAAGGAAAGATTTACTTTGAAAAACATCTTTTAAGCGCACAGCTGTGGATTTCATTGCATTTTTTTTATCTTGGTTTATTGTAAATCCCCAGGAAAGTGACAGTGTTTCAGGATAAGTTACTCAATTGTACTTACTAGCCCAGAGACTGTTGTGTTGAACTGGAATAGTTCAGAGGCTGTAGAAGCCTAGGTGAGCAGGGAATACAGAGCAAGGTTGAGGAAAAAAGTGTGTGGCTCCTTCTCTGGGATGCCTGAAGGGACTCTTGCTTGGCATCTCATAGAGTGACAAAATACAAGCTAAGTATTCACTCACCTTTTCTGTAAATAAAACAATATCCCATTTTTTTTTTTCCAAAAGTACAGAAGGACCTATACACTGGGAAAGATTAGCAAACTGCCTGACTAAGGATTTCATTTTTACTACAATCAGTAATGGATGTCTAAGGAGAAGTATTTGAAACTGAACACTCCTCAGTCCCCTTCACATTTGTGTATAAGTTCCTACTGAAAACAATTAAAACCTTTGCTGTCTTGAAAATAGAGTTCTCATTACTGTACTCAATGTAGTGGTTTATAATGTTCCATGCTAGGTGGCAAAACAGGCAGAATCCTTCAACAGGGCAGTACTCTGGGAGGTTCTTGAAAGAAAAATATGCCTGGTTGCTAGGGAAGGATGCCGCTCCTGAAAAGTAGGAGAAGCCTGCACAGTTTGTTTAGACAGGGAAACCTTAAAACTACTAAAACAGAAGGCAAAACTTGAGGAAGGGGGACATTCTGTGAAGATATGGACAGCAGAAGATTTTTTTAAATGGGTTATCTTGTTCCAAGTTCATGAAGTTTTGTGTTTTAATGATATAGATTAGTAGAGATTGGAAGCATTTTGGTGCGCTATAGAGAGCTCTCTTCAAAAAAATGAGGCAGTTTCACCAAAAGGGTCTGCCTCCTCTGCAGCCTTTTGACACAATCCTCACCCATACTTTATTCCATTAGTAAAAATGCAATTTTAAATTTAGCTTCTAAGTCAAAGCAACATCTGTTACAAAAGGCCAGATAAAAAAGTAAATTTCCCAGAAGACAAAAAGCCTACAGTTAGAACTCTGTCTTCCAGCTGCCTTTCAAAGAATGGAAGAACACAAAACAAAATGCAAAGGTAGGAAAGTTTTCTGTGTCTCACAGATAACGGTCCTATTAGTCAGCTTACCAACAAAAAAAAATTGTGTTTCAAACTATTTAGTAAATCTAGTTCCACAAATATTTTTAGTTGTTATTGCAGCTATATAGTTAACACAACATTAGGAGCAGCATGAAATATCTCAAGCCAATCAATTTACTTGATGGTTAGTTCCCTGGCTTGTACAGACATGTATCACTTGAAGCTCTGTTTCAATATATCATTCACTATCCACCTAGGATATTTTCTTCTGAAGACAAGTGGAAATGCTCTGGCCAGATGAATGATGCTTCTTGTCAAGCTTTTTCCTTAGTCAATGCAATCACTGGACAAAGTATAGAAATAATTTATTGTGCAGGAGCTGAAGCCCTCGTTCCCTCTTCCAAGACTGTGCTAACCAGAAAGATCAAGCTGTGCTCTGTACAGCCTGCTTGTAAATCTTTTGTCTCCTGAAGAGTGGTGCAGTTTCAACAGAGAGGATGAATACTGAGAGGAGAAAGCTCCCATTTGGCTTACCAAATGTCTGTTTCATTTCACTTGCTGGCCTTGAATGTCTTCAGGCAAGGAAGGTTACTGAATCCAAGTCTTCCTCCTCTGGCTCAGTCCTTTACCAGCTGTATGTATACTGCCCTTTTCTTCATAGAATCATAGAATAGTTAGGGTTGGAAAGGACCTTAAGATCATTCAGTGCCACCCCCCCTGCCATGGGAAGGAACACGTCCCACTAAACCATGTCACTGAAGGCTCTCTCCAACCTGGCCTTGAACACCACCAGGGATGGAGCATTCACAACTTCGCTGGGCAACCCATTCCAGTGCCTTACCACCCTCACAGTAAAGACCTTCCTCCTTATATCCAATCTAAACTTCCCGTATGTAAATTTTACCACATTACCCCTTGTCCTATCACTACAGTCCCTAATGAAGAGTCCCTCTCCAGCATCCTTATAAGCCCCCTTCAGATACTAGAAGGCTGCTATGAGGTCTCCACGCAGCCTTTTCTTTTCCAGGCTGAACATTTCCAGCTTTCTCAGCCTGTCTTCATATGGGAGGTGTCCAGCCCCCTGAGTATTGTCACAGCTGCCCTCTGGACTTGTTCCAGTAGTTCGATGTCCTTTTTATGCTGAGGAAACCAGACCTCCACACAATACTCCAAGTGAGGTCTCACGAGAGCAGAATGGAGGGGCAGAATCACCTCCTTCAGCCTGCTGGTCATACTGCTTTTGATGCTCTCTCTGCTTTAAATTAGAGCGACTGTCACTGAATTTAATAAATAACTAATTAATGCAAAAACGTGATCCAGAGGGAAATTATTCAGTATATCTAAAGAGCATTGGCAAAGTTTTAGTTTGGTTTGCATCTGTGCAGGAGCTATGAGCTGATCTAGTCTGCAATGGGTGGCCTGAGAAGCACAAACATAGAAACAAAAACGTTTCAATTGAAACATGCTAAAATTATATATACTTGATGTTGCGTTAAATGCTTGCATATCCATTAAATGTTGGCATCTCCAATGTTATATACGTGCATGGACCATTTTGGGGGTGATTTGGATTTTGATGCAAGTACTTCAGTTTTGCCTAAGCCAGCTTAAAGTACCTCAGTCACTTAAAGGGTTGTACCATAAACTCTGTGAAGGAACATTTATTTTGCTCTGAATTCAGAAAGCTCTAGTGATAACTCTTCGTTTTCCAGCAAAAGCAAATCAGAGGATTCTGTGTTGCTTTTGATACATGGTTTTCTAGAGCTTAAATTAGTCTTTCTGAACTACTTTATAATACTGACTTTCAAACTGGGCCATATCTGATTTCTCAGAAAATGGGAAATTTTTACAGGCTGTTTTTTTTTTAAATTTATTTCTTTCTTCTGGAATAAAATCAGATTATTGCTATTTTGATACTACTTTTGCAACTCCTTCTAGGTAGCAAAGCATGCATACCATCTACATATTCCTAAAATCCACAGCTAACTTTTCAAAGTATGGCTATTGTCATCACTGTTATTTTTCTTACCTTTGCAAGCACCTACAAAATAGGACTTTGCACACATTCAAGCCTAGACTAGTATTTCCTTCTATGAAGTACATGACTGATGTTTAAAAAGAATAAGGAAGAAGAGAGAATTTGATGAACTGCTACACCATATTAAATAGTCTTAAAGTCAGATCACTTGAAGGCTTTCTAGAGGTTTTCAAATTGCTTCATTGAATTACTGTTGACACACCTGTGCAGTGAGCTCACTAAACAGAATTCTCATCATAATAACAATGTTGTTAGAAAGGAGACATTTGGCTAAAAGGTAGTGTAATTGCCAGTTTCTTTAATGTGCACTTTTAATGAATTTTATCAGAAGACTGATTCACATAAAACATGCACAATTAGCTGTGCCCCCATATAATAAACCACAATTGCCACATTAGCCTTCCTTTCAGCAATTGGAAGTGCTTTTTTTTTTTTAACCTGCATTGTGCAGTAAGATAACACCCTAAGCATTACATACTGCTAAAAGTTCACTTTTTAATTGCTCATGTTCATAAAATTATGGTGAACACACAGAAGAGGATAGGTGTACAAAACAAAAATGTGCATAATCAGTTGATAAAGAGAAGAATCAAGTCTCTTGTATTTTGGGTTGAAGTAAAACTCATAAAGATGTAATTTGTCACAGAATCACAGAGTGACTGAGGCTGGAAGGGACCTGTTCAAGCAGAGCCACTTTTGCCAAAGGTCAGTGATCCGATTTAGTGGTGGTCTTGGCAGTCCTGGGGTAAAGGTTGGATGTGGTGATCTTAAGGGTCTTTTCCAACTTAGCTGATTCTATGATTCTATATCCAGACAGCTTTTGAAGATCTCCAGGAATGGAGACTCCATCTCTGGGCAACCTGTGCCAGTGCTCAGTAAAAAAGTGGTTTCTAACGTTCAGGAGAGAAATCCTGCATTTTACCTTGTGCAACTGCCTTTTGGCCTGTCGCTGTGCACCACTAAGAGTGTGGATCATCTATACACCCTGCATTCTAGTATTTATATATACTGATGAGATACCCCCCCCACAAGCCACCTCTTCTCTAGTTTGAAGTTGCAGCCCTCTCAGCCTTTCCTCCCAGCACTGATGAAAGTAAAACTCAGAAATTCTGCAAAAATAGCAAAAAACTGAGACAAGCTTCTACTCTAACTAAGAGACCAGGATCGGACCATAAATAAATATACTTAGAAAAACATATTTTAAAAGGGACACAAACCTCCATTATTTAGCTATAGGCATAATATCCCAAAGAACTTTAATAACTGAATCAGACCATAAGTAAATACACTCATAAAAGCATAGTTTAAAAGGGACAGAAAACCCCAGTATTTAGCTTTATGTAGGCATAATACCCCAAAGAACTTTAATAACTGAACTGAAATAGAATAAGGAAGCTTGTTTGCAGAAAAAGAAGAAAGCACTTGAAATATGTCAAGTATGATGTACAGGCTGTTATTGCCGGCTGGATGAATTATGACACTACAAGCAAAAAATTATATGTTGGAATATTCATTTTAAACAAATATTTTTAAAAGAACATGGACTTATTAAAGGGCATATGACAGATTAAGCTGAAAGCCAGTCCTGAAACACTGTAAATATCCTCCTGATCTCTGAGGACAGACTGCATAAAAGACATGCTGCGTAACAAAATGACTTCCTCTTGTCCTCTTCTACCTCACAAAAACCCACCGAACACCCTAAAAATAGACAAAGATGTGTGTATGAATTTAGGGCCTTTCAGTCATCTCTTACAAGAGTAGTCAGAATTTGCCAAGTAAAAAATTAATATCGTTCAAAGCCGAAGTTTTTACTTAGCAGCATTTTGACGTAGTGTGCAATAGATCATGAACTTTGTATGATAAAAAAAGTCCATGTGAAATGGAAGTTATTTACAGGTGATCAAAAAAAGTTATGCTTATTTACTTAAAATAATTTGCGTGTCCTTCCTTACGGAATGACACTGACACCAGAAAGTGGCTGCGAAAGATTAACAATGCTAACATAGCTGACTTTCTTCTCCACACTTTACTACTGTGAGAATTTAAAAAAAACTGAGAGCTGCAGGTGCATTTTCTGGAATATTTTTCAGCACTAGAGCTAAAGCTGTAAATGGATCTCATATTATGCAAAAATGAACATAAAAGGCCTTAAAGAAATTAACTAAAATTATAATAGAAGTTACTGAAGAAAATGACTGTGTCTGAAGGGACTGAAAAATCAGAAAGATATTTTTTATACAAGTGGCCTGGTATAAAAAACAACCATAACAAGGCTGTTATACATATACATAACACATACAAAACCAGAAATTGAATGCAAACCCCATGAGCAAGAAAAGACCTCCAAGAAGCACACCTGCTTTCATCAGATGACTTTACTAAAAAAACATAACAGTATAACAAGCAATTGTGGTTTCTCATCTTGATTTGCTGTGTGTGATGACTTTCTTAGTAACAGCTGACGCTGGCCTGTAGTTTAGGTGGTTATGAACATAAAAGTTTCACAGTAAAGTATGGGTTCAATGCGTAAAGTATGTAGTTTGTTTCCATTTCTCAATTTAATAAGGCTCAAAATAATGGAGCATCAATGAAAAGGGCAGAAAAGTCACATTTTAATCTGTATTTTGTGGAGGCAAATTACAAAATGGTACTTGTAAAGCATGTGTCCCAAGTGACTGATACGTTCTTCAAGAGAGATTTAAGTGCTTTGGCTGTTTGAAGCTATTGTCTTACTGTCAAGCTGTGGATGTACTTGTAAAGCATGTGTCCCAAGTGACTGATACGTTCTTCAAGAGAGATTTAAGTGCTTTGGCTGTTTGAAGCTATTGTCTTACTGTCAAGCTGTGGATGTACAGAGATGCAGGCAAGGATGAGTAAAATGTCACTGTACTTGAGGCTTTGAGCTAGCTCTTGAGCAAAGTGGCAATACTTGAAACTAAAGTTGAAAACAATGTCTCCTAGTCATAGTGTAGGCACATGGGTTGTGTTCAGTGTCATGTCCTATGAGAAAATGGTTATCTGCTCAAACCTCAAAAAAAAAAAAAAAAAAAAAAGGAAAAGAGTGGAACAATTCTTATCAGTTTGCTGAGAAGATCTTGAACAGATGGTAAATTAAATTACTATAAATGGACTGAGCACTTGAAAATAGTCTTTGATACTTTAATGTATCAAAAAGGGGATTAACATGATGTATTGAGCATTTTTAAGGGTATGTTTATTTAATCTGCTACTATTTTTAAAACAAGCATTTACCATTTTACTTGCTTTTGCTAGTAAATCGATATATATTTATTTTCCCTTCGTTGAACAAGCCAAATACCCTAAATAGTGCAGCTTCATAATGGCAAGTCCTGAATAAGGTAGTGCCTAGAATCATAACTATGTTTGCCTGTGTTACACCACAGTCTTCAGTCCTAAAACATCTTCCAGTTAAAAGATCGTCTCTGCATAGAAGCTTTTAAAGTTGTACACCTAATAGCTTCCTGTTTATAGGATGGGAGCATTCACTGGATCAATACTAAATTTGTTTCACTGAGTTCAAATTTTTATGCAGAATTATTACCACTTATGTGATTTATTTTTTTAACAGCCTGAAACATCTCTGAAGACCAGTGGAAGTCATACATATGCTGCTTTCAGGAATGATATAAAAACTAAGAGAGGGCTGCCAAAATTTAGTAATTGTTTACATTGTTGAATTTTTCGAGGGCAAGCTATAACTCAATGAGAAGATTAGGAGAGAAAAAAAGAGATTGGGGGAGATTTGGGGTTCTATATTTTGGGGCGGTTCTTTGTCTGTCAGCTGGCTTCACTGGTGAATGACAGCCTTTGCTGGAATATGTGATAAGGAAGACTTATTTTCTAATCATTGTGTCAGATGACAAACCCACAAAGGATGCATATGGTCTTAACTGCAAAGTTTGATAGAAAACTCAGTCTGCTTTACTAAACTCTCTGTGTACTGCAATATATTTAGAGTTTTCACAACTTTGTCTATGAAAACATTTGCCAGGAAGTATGTATGTTCGGCATGTAGTATATCTCAGAAGTTATCTGTATCTAATTATCTATTTATTGCATGCGATCAAGTGAGAAACTGGAATCACTGTAACGGCTGTGGAAGGGGGATAGAGGCAAAATACAATAACAGCCAAAGGAGCTTTATATTTTAAATTTCAGAGAAATGTGATATCCATTTTCCCTCAAAGGTTTATAGTATCGAGAAAATAATGCATGAATCTGCTACAGGAAATAGCATTTTGAAAACTGTATTTGGTTGTATTTAAAATTTATGATGAAGAATCATTCTTTAATAGAATTTACAGTTTTATTTTTTTTTTCATTGGGTGTTAGCCAACTTATTATCCAGAATGGCAGTTTAAATAAATGCTGAACTAAATCTTTCCACTACAGTAATTTAGAGATAGAATGTGTCATACTTTAAGTCCAGACGGCACCTCAGAACCACGCAGCGTCTCGCTCACTCCCCTGCCTTCCTCCCCCCAGCTCCTGGAGGGATGGGAAGGAGAATCAAAAAAATGTAATTCCCACAGGTTGAGATAAAAACAGTCCAGTAACTAAGGTATAACACAAAACCACTGCTGCTACCACCAATAATAATCATGATAAGAGAAAGAGCAAGGGAAGAGAATACAACCGCTCACCACCCTCAAACTGATACCCAGCCAGACCAAGCAGTGATCTAACCCTTCCAGGTTAACTGCCCCCAGTTTATAAGGAGGGCATGACGTGCTGTGGTATGGAATACCTCTTTGGTTAGTTTGGGTCAGGTGTCCTGTCTCTGCTTCCTCCCGGCTTCCCCTCCTCCCTGGCAGAGCACCAGATTCAGAAAATCCTTGGTCAGAGTAAACATTACTGAGCAACAACTGAAAACATTGGTGCTATCAGCGCTGTTCCCAGGCTGAAAGTCAGAAACACAGCACTGCACCAGTGACTAAGACTGAGAAAAAATGACTGCTACTGTTGAACCCAGGACAAATGTCATCCAGCAGACTTGAAAATAGCTAAATGAACAGCTTGCTGTATCTGTATCTCTCTCTATATATATGCTATATATAATGCCATCATGACAGTCTAAGCCCAGCTCATGTTCCCTATTAGTGGGTGAACAATCCGTCCTCAGACAGGTTAGTTTTACCCTACTGATGATGTGTTGTTGCAATAGTAATTCTGCTCAGTACGAGAGGAACCGCAGGTTTAGACCCTTGGTGTGTGCGCTTGGCTGAGAAGCCACTGGCACGAGGCTACCATCTGTGGGCTTATGACTGAACGCCTCTAAGTCAGAATCGCATCTAGACACTTGATGTTGTGCTGTTACGTCATCAGTCACTCAAGATTGGCCCAGGAGATAACAGTCTTTTTCAGAATGCATGGGTTAAAGCCCTTCCTGAATCTCCGTTAGCAAAGACAGGCCTTCCTCACAGGAGAAGGAAAACTCCTATCTTCAAACCCGGGCAGGTGGAGCTTTTCTAGCCTTGTAAGGTCTTCCACCTAAGAGGAGGACACTCACAAAAGCTACGACCTGACCACTTTGCTGTCACCATCCTAGCTCGCTAGGCTGTGGCAGTTAAACTTCAGGTCTAAAGTGTGGGGTCAGTTCTGCGCACTCTGCGCCTCCCCTAAAAAATCCACTGCTCAGGCTGCAAGGGCTTACTGTCACTTGTCTGTATGGACGGACGAGGGTCAAAACGGCAGGTGACAAGGTGCATGTGAAGCTGCAGATCCAACCTTGCATGCGGGCGGACCAAGGCATGGGTTGCTCGAGGTTGCCCCAGGAGATGACAGTCTTGGTCAGACACTTCCTGATTGCCTAAGCACCCTTTTTTTTCAACCAGATTTGCATATTCAACATGCCCTTGGTCATCGTGCTTTAGTAAGCATGGGTAAAGCCCTTCCCAAATATTCAGTCCCGAAGCCTAGCCATCATGATACTACAGTTGAATGAAGTGAACAAAAGTCTTAATTTCTATCACTGTTGATTTTTTCCATATTTCCTACTTTGGACTATAAACATCTGTTAAAAAATGATGGGGTTAGGAGGTGTGGGAAGAGACATCATTATCTGTATATTGCAGTGAGTTCTGTTTATGGACATATTTGCCAGTCATCTGTGAAACCATTCTCTGATGATGCATTATGCAGTTTTCTTAGAGGAACACCTCCAATTTGTGTTTTGTTATTTGGTTTCTTGTGTCTTATCAGCTACTAAGATACTTCTTTTGTACTATACTTCAAAATTGTCACTGTCTTACAGAAACTCAGAAACCCTCAAAGATAAGAGGTTCTTTGATACTTAAAATAAGCAATGCTAAAATTAAATTATTTTGATACACTGATAGAATTTTTTTTCCCCTGTTGATAATGAAAAATGAGAGTCTATTAACACTGATTATTTCCATGACACCAGTTCATTACTTCTCTTGGATAATCAAATCAAAACTCATCATATAAAATGACTATTCTTTTTCATGTGGCAATGATCTATTTTTCTTTTTAATTACTGTCTTAATTTTCTCCAAGCTGTGCACAAAACTATTTCAAAATCCTTTTTCATCCTTTCTGATAAAAATTCTTAGGATAGAAAAATTATCTCATGAAGACAAGATTTGTATGTAACTTTGGCAGAGTAGAGAAACTATGTCATTTAAGACGTACAGGAATTTTGTCGGGTCCTACTAGGTGGAAAATAATCTAGAAACATTTTTTTGACTACTCTAAGGTAAATTACATACATATTAAATCAAGACAAAATAAGTGATTTTGGAATAAATAATACTGGAAGAATTAGAAAATCCATATTTCATGAGACTCATATGACAACTTAAAAAAGTAGTTTAAATGTTTCTTTTATACAAGATGATGATTTTCTTTTTCTCTATAGTTAGGTACCACAAAAGAAAACCTGACCATATAAGGAAAATCATTACATTAAAGGAAACACAAGAGCTCTGGTAATCTTAGAAATTTATGTTCTTCTTTTAGAACCTAAATTCCTGATTCTTCATGGGGAACTCCATCCAGTGCTTTACTTAAATTACGCTTGTTATGTTAAAAAAGTAAAAAAAAAAATAAAAATATCACTTTTTTGAGGATGATCTCCTTTCCACTTGCTGAAGTAAAGCCAATAGCTACATTACTTAAGTATTTAAGCACTGAAGTATTCTTCTATTTCTACCTCTCATCACGTTGTGTTTCATTAGAAATTCTAGAGTTGTACCTGGCCAACCCTCACAGCTTGCTTTTATCCTGGAAGTCTCATAGCTGACTTCAGTAGTGATAGACATTGTTTAAACAGAAATACAGGAGACACAGCATTAAAAGAGGTGTTCCTTTTACTGTCAAAATGAGTAAAAAGAAAGCCTCTGTCTTCTTCACAAGTTTACTTATTTTTTCTTCATAATGTTAATTTGACAGAGAACTGGAACAGGTTTCCCAGGGGGGTTGTGGAGTCTCCTACGTTGGAGATATTCAAGGCCTGCCTGGACAAGTTCCTGTGTGATGTACTCTAGGTTACACTGCTCTTGCAGGGGGGTTGGACTAGATGATCTTTTGAGGTCCCTTGAACCCTTGGGATTTTGTGATACTCTCCAAGTCGTCTTCAGTTTTAAGCTCTCTTAAAACTGAATATCTAGAAAGCTGGAGAGGATTTGAAAATTGTTTTCTTATGGAGGAACAATATAAATACACTATGCCTCAGTGATTTCAAAGAAAGAAAATGGGCAGGACACAATGGACAATGATGGCTATGATATCATTCATTGGTGTGAAAACTATTACAAACACATGGCTTCCCTCTGGATGGTCTACGCAGTTAGAGTCTGCAACTCCAACTGTCCTTGGGAACAGCAAAATGCAAGACTAATTTGACAGCTTTGGAACATCAACGTTTTTAATTTAAAATTCTTTTGATGGGACGCTTTTTCCTAACTGTGTTCTGGGATGGAGTTAATCCTTCTCAAATAACCCTGTCAAAGGGAAGTTAAACTCAATATTCCTATAACCAGGGGAAGAAAATTAGTCAAATATTAGATAATTGGGAAGTTTTATGTTTACATTTAGTAGAATGCACACACCTTTATGCTTCCATGTGTAACTGTACATATTTTATATTCTTTTCTAATGCATTTGTGGTTATTAGTCTTAAAGTTTAACAACAGCTCTGCCAATGTGTCAGTCTATACAGCAACTGCCTTATTTTGCAACAAAAGGCACGTGCTTTAAAAAACTGTTAGAGGCAATTCAAATGACTGATGTGTCTGCAGGAAATAAAGCAATTAAAACCATTTTTGAATTATCAGAAAAAGATCAAAAATCATAGGGGAGTGATAGTGTGGTAGTAGGAAGGGGTGAATTTTCAGAAGAAATGAAAACAAAGGGAAATGAGATTAGGGTTCTTTTCTGAAAAGTTACAGTTGCTGTGGATAAATGGCAAGAATGTGTACTGTAAATATTGCACAGAGAAGACAAAACAGAAAATTTTGATCCTCAGAGTGGCTACCAACAGCTAGAGTTGCCTAAATAAGTGTCAATTCTGCATTCTTTCTACTTTTACCTTTTATAAAACTCTTTAAAATTACTCCTGTACTGTTTGTTTTTACTAAAGTAACCAAGAAAATACAAAGTGAGATTGCACTGCTGCAGGTTTTTTTTATTAGATAGTCTTCCATTTGTACAGTGCAGCACAAGATTTTAGGTCTAAATAAAAATAATAAAAAAATATATTGTAGAATTTATTTGTTGCACAACTGAACAACTGTCAACCTGTATGTAAATTGCTTTGTTTCTATTGATGAAAAGTGCTTAAGAAACAATAAAAATAATACACTGTTAACTGATGTATACTGCAGACACAACACTTCCAAGCAGCAGCTCAGGGCTATTAAGCAAAATTATAGAATCATCATAGAATCATAGAATAGTTAGAGTTGGACCCTAAGATCATATACTTCTAACCTTCATGCCACGGGTGCAGACACCTCACCCTAGACCATGTCAACCAAGGCTCTATCCAACCTGGCCTTGAACACCACCAGGGATGGAGCTTTTACCAGTCATCAGGCAAACTGTTCCAGTGCCTCACCACCCTCACAGCAAAGGACTTCTTCCTTATATCTAACCTAAACTTCCCCTGTTTTAGTTTGAACCCATTACATCTTGTGCTATCACTACAGTCCCTGATGAAGAGTCCCTCTCCAGCATCCTTGTAGGCCTCCTTCAGATACTGGAAGGCTGCTAGGACGTCTCCACGCAGCCTTTTCTCCAGGCTGAACAGCCCCAGCTTTCTCAGCCTGTCTTCATATAGGAGGTGCTCCACTCCCCTGATCATTCTCATATCCCTCTTCTGGACTTGATCCAGCGGCTCTGTGTCCTTCTGTTGAGGACACAAGAACTGCACGCAGTGATCCATGTGGGGGTCTCACGAGAGCAGAGTAGAGGGACACGATCACCTCCTTCAACCTGCTCATTATGGTCTTTTTGATGCAGCCCAGGATACGGTTGGCTTTCTAGTCTGTGAAAGCATGCTCCTGGCTTGTGTTGAGCTTCTTATCTACCAACACTCCAAGTCCTCCACATGGCTTCTCTGAATCTCTTCTCCGCTCAATGTGTAGCTCTGCCTGGGATTGCTCCGACCCAGGTACAGGACCTTGCAATTGTCATGGTTAAACTTCATAAGGTTGGCATCAGCCCACCTCACAAGCATGTCAAGGTCCCTCTGGATGGCATTCCTTCCCTCCAGGGTATCAATTGAACTACACAGCTTGGTGTCATCGGAAACCATCTGAGGGCGCACTCAATCCTGCTGTCCATGTCACTGACAAAGATGTTGAACAGATTCAGTCCCAAAACTGACTTCTGAAGAACAGCACTTTTTACCCTTCTAAAGCTGGACATTGAGTGATTGATGGCAATTTTCTGTGTATGGCCATCCAGACAATTCTTTATCCACTGAGTGGGACATTCAGGAGTTTTCAAACCTGGTTTCTGCAGGGGTACTTAGCAAACATAGAATTTTGTTATTCCACCTAGAAATATTTTCATGCTTACAGATTCTTAAATATGTTTTACATACTCGATAAACATGCTATCTTTAATTCAAATTTTATCATATCTTAAAAATGTCAGTTGTTTTATTGGCATGTCATTTTCCTTGTACTCTGGTTGAAGCCACTGAAGATTTCTGTGTTAGTTCTCAAAAGTGGTGTATCTCTTGGACAAACATCAATACTAATAGTAACATGCAGTTAAAAGCAAATGGTACATTTTCAAAATGCTCTTCAGTGTTGGCTCTGCAACTGATTCCTTTGTTCTCTTGTGGTTACATATTTTTTTTCTCTCTAATTCACCCACAGAACTGTGCCACTGACCTGTCTACATTCTGATCACAGAATCATAGAATCAGCTAGGTTGGAAAAGACCTACAAGTCCAACCCTTATCCCAGGACTGCCAAGTCCACCACTAAACCATGTCAATAAGGGCCTCATTTGCACATTTTTGAACAGTTCTAGGGCTGGTGATTCCACCACTTTCCTGGGAAGCTTGTTCCAGCACGTGATTACCTTTTTGGTGAAGAAATTTTTCCTTACAGTCAATCTAAACCTCCCCTGACCCAGCTTATTACTCGGGAAAAGAGAGACTGACCCCTACCTCACTGCAACCTCCTTTCAGGTAGTTTTAGAGAGCAAAAAGCTCCCCCAGGGGCCTTCTTTTCTCCAGACCAAGCAACCACAGATGTCTCAACTTCTCGTCATCAGACTTGTGCTCCAGACCCTTCGCCAGCTCTGTTGCCCTTCTCTGAATCTGCTCCAACATCTCCATGTCTCTCTTGTAGTGAGGGAGCCAGAAATGAATACAGTATTTGGGTGTGGCCTTACCAGTGCCAAGTACAGGGGAGAAATAACTTCCCTCGTCCTGCTATCTACTCTACTTCTGATACAGGCCAGGATGCTGTTGAGCTTCTTGGCTTCCTGGGCACAAGCTGGCTCATGTTCAGCTGCCACCAATCAGTTCCTCCAGGTCCTTTTCTACTGAGGAGCTTTCCAGTCACTCTTCCCCAAGCCTCTAGTGTTGCAAGGGTTGTTGTGGCCCATGTACAGGACCCAGCACTTTGCCTTGTTGAACCTCTTACCACTGGCCACAGTTCTTTGACCCAGCCTGTCCAGATCCTACTGCAGTCTTCCTATCCTCCAGCAGATCAACACTCCCACCCAAATTGGTGTTGTCTGCAATATGTCGCCTGATGATGTTGAGTTCCTTAATAAATCCTGTTGCTTTGACATAATGTATTTCCTGGGATCAACAGGGTCCTCAACATTAACTCAGAGTCACTACATACAATGATAACTTTCAAATATAGCTAGATTTTGAAGTAGCTTTTTCTATTTCAAGTTGGACTGAAGACTATGAATGCTCACTCTATATTACACCTTTGAGCTTAATTTCATTAGAAGAAGAGGAAAAATTATACCAAAGCACACACAATACACAGTTAGTACTGTAAGTGAAAAATGTTTAAAATTTTGTTTGACAGTTTAATTTACTAGAGCATGGGATCTAACTAACTTTGCTTCATTTAACAAAACTGGGCTAGTAAACATTAAAGATGGTTCTTTAATGTCTGCCTTCTATACCTCAATATTTTATATAAATTTAAAAATGCACTGCATAAAGCAGAATCCAGATGCTTTAATTCTTTCTGTTCTTTGAAATACATTTTTTTTTCCTTTTTCCCGTTATCCTTTTAGTGGAATTTTGAGATGTATTGAAAATTAGGCTGGAAAGGAAACTAGACAGGAAACCAGGAAATCACCTGATTCTTCCTACACTGATGTATGTCTTAGGTTGAAGAGTAGATGAGAAGTCTTAACTTGTTGCATGATTTAAATATTATATAAAGCCCAAAAGAACTTAAAGAAGAATTTCAGTATGACTTCACACTTGCACTGATTTACTTCATATCCTAATGATTAGTCTATATAAGTAGCAAATTATTCTAGTCTGATAGTTAGCTTCTGTTTGATGTGATATCATTGTGGGATTTTGTTTCTATTTTAGCACAAACTTTCATTGTATTTTTTTATCCTTCTTTCATATTTTTTTTCTTTTAAACCATCAGGTTCCTTTCATGATTGATGATCCTGTATTTCAGCAGTACATCTAAGAAATGAACAGTTTTAAAAAAAATTATTTTTTTCAAAATATAAAATAACATAAATTTGCTGTGCATGTGCATGTGCATGTGTGGAAATATTTGAGGCAGAAATGGAATATAAATGCAAGATTGGGCTGTATAAAACTTTGCTATAACTTGTTGAGGATATTATGGAGAAGGAAGATCTAGTTGTTAACTTCCCGGTAAACATGAAGCACCGTGAAACAAGTAAATATTATTAACCAATGCAACAACAGAGGCAAGAGAAGACTTATTCTATAGATTTTGTGTGCAACCATATATGCACGATCCAAAGATAAGACACTTAAGACAAATATGTACAAAGGTGTTAGGCTAAATAGGAAAATTGAAAAGCTTTTAAGAATAAACTTGTAAATGTGTGTATTTTTTTTTGTTTGTTTGTTTTGGCATGAGTCATGCTGTTACATCAGAAGCCTGGCGGCAGCATTACTTCTGTCTATAAACATAAGGGGATACATGCACATGCTGAAATGTGGAAATTTCTGCTAAAAAAGAATTTGACATGAAGGAAGGATGTAAAGTGTAATGAATACATGTTAATAATGGAAATTAAAATTTCCTTTAGTCACTAGACTCAGCATATTCTGGAACCTTTGTATAGAAATAGTAGAGCCAAAACATAGTTTCACTTTTAAGCTGGGATTTCTTTGCTTTATTAAAATGAAGATGTAGTGTTCATTAGACTGGTTCTACTTGGCATTTTGGGAAGTTCTTTTTGTCCTGTGTTTGCTCCTATTCAACAGTATCAACACACTGTTTTACTATGGGCTGATAGCATTGGTTTGAAATAGTGGCCTTGAAATGAATCTCTTTTTGATTTGGAATCTTTTAGAATCAGAGTGAGACTTGATCTTGAATGTATCAGTAGTGGTGTATCCTTTATGTTATCAAAGCAACACTGGTAAAAAAGAGTAATCCGAAAGTAGATTATAGTGATCATGCCACTGGCACAAAAATGATATAATGCCATGCAGATTCACCACTATCATCTGGATCACCTTTCACAAAGTCCAGCATTTTAACACATGTGGAAAAGAGAACAGCCCATCTGAAGTCAAGATGAAAAAGCGCTTGCAATAAATATATCTGCATCTGCATTTTAAATTATTACTATTAAGAGCCCCACCAGTAAAAGTTTTAAAATTAATTAATTAAAACATATGAATATGGTACAAGAAGATGGGTTAAAACACCTTAAAAGCTAAGGACTTCATGCAGACCTTTACCCTGTCCTTAAAGGAGAAGAAGCTTTTCATCTTGTCGTATAGTATTATTGCTTGAACTTCTGAGCCACTAAAAACATCCACAGGCAGATACAGTGACAGAAACCATAGTTTAAATTTTCTAGGAAAAGAGAAAGAAAATCGGCATAATCTTTTAAACCTGCCAGCTTCCACTGTCACCTTGCTTCCTCAGTCAAATGAGTAGTGTATATATATATAAAGGAACTAATAGTTGAAGCAAGTTTGAGCTTAATTCCATCAAAGTGCTCCTTAGATATGTGATTTCATGTGCATATATCTCATTTGCGGCACCTAACTAAAAAATCAAAAGCAAACAAATAGCTAGGCCAACCACTTCAGAGAATGCCTTGAGGAAAACAGTTTCTAGCTGAAATTTTCAAGGAAGTTTTCTCAAGGCTGACAAGTCTGAAGACCACTGTTGTAAGACACGTACCTAGTTCACAAAAAGCATGCAGTAAAGGTCTGTTACCTTCTATCTGAAGCAATAGTATCATGCTGTGCAGATGTTTCAAGAACACAACTCTCCTCCCACTGCTGTCTCTTTACACAAAAGTGGAGTACAGCAGCATACTTTCTGTCCGAAGAGCATTCTGTAGGAAAAGCATGAAATGCTGTGGGGTTTTTTGGCTTTTTTTTTTTTTTTTTCCCAGCACAGAAGTTTTCCAATGCTTTTGTCTCCTTAATATGTTTATGACCTGTAGAAAATAACTTGCATGTATAGGGTTAGGCAGAACATATGTGAAAACCATAGGATAATAGAATAGTTAGGGTTGGAAAAGACCTTAAGATCATCTAGTTCCAAGCCCCCTGCCATGGCCAGGGACACCTCACACTAAACCATAGGCTCTATCCAACCTGTCATTGAGCTGCAGGACTAGAGGACTAGATTTTCATCTTCAAAAGAGAAGTGTTACCCCAAATGTAAGTTTCTGAGGATCAGAAGTGCTTTTTTTTGCTGTTTGAACAATGTGGAAGGCTCAGAGTATTGACACATTAGAGTGACATTGCTTGAGCATAAAGTGTAAGGAGAAGAAAAAACATTCTGCACATTTATATAGCTATTACACAGAAATAGCTATCAAAAAAAGAAGCAGCAACTTCAGCATGCATTTTACTTCATTTTATTCTACTTGCAAGTAAAGAGGAAAACTACGGCTGAACAAATCTGTTACAGTTGTCCAGGAGATCCATTAAGAAAAGGTCCTGCTGTGGTAGAGCATATTTTTAAAAGAGGATAATCCTAATTAACCAATTTTATTTATAGAAAAGTAAAATCATGTTAGAAAGTGGGACCTTCCTTTGCATAGAACTTGACTTCTGTTTTTTGTAAGCTTTTCTCAAGTTTTTCTTGCTGCCTCCCAGGAACAGCAGCCTCCTATAAGCTGCATGTGGTGCTCCCTTTTTTGTCTGTGAAATGCTGCAAAAGGATAGAGTTAATACTTTGAGGACAATGGAAGAACAGGAGACAGATTTGGAATCACTGAAAGACAAAAGATTGAATGCATGACGGCCTGCAATGGAACTAACAACAGAGATACAAACAACTGGTTGAAAATTGAAATAAAGGAGCACACTTTGAAGTTACAAGAATTTTAGCAGCTGTAGTGAAAATTCAGGAAAATAATTTCTCATTTCTATTATAGAAGAGTGGATGTATAAGAACTGTCTTTGAAAATGTAGACTATTAAGTGTTCTACTCTTTTAAAACTTTCAGTCTTTCTATGATGAAAAATAAAAATAAAAACACTACCCAGAGAAAGAAAGAAAGATGAGGAATTAAAAATTTCAGTGGGAGAAAATACTACAAAAAATGTCTGATGCATTCATTGCTGATTAATGACCAGTGAAAGGATTCCCTTGTATTTTAGCTTGGAAGCAGATATTGTACTAACAAGGAGCAAAAAAAATTAGAAGAAAATTAAAGAAAACATTACAGTGCAAGACAGTGAAAATATAATTAACTGGAAGGTTGGGACATCTTTTTGGTTCTGACTTCTGTGTTTTAACATAGTCTCCTGAAAAAGTAGGAAATTATAGCCTGGTTTAATCTTGCAAAGCAATATGCTTTTATTTTTGCGTTTGCTTTTACTTTACAGAATAAGTTGCACTCACTGACTAAGAGTGAATTCGATATCTTCTGTTCAAGGTGTCTTTGTCAAAATATTGTTAATTCACAACTTTTTTTTCTTCAATACATTTGAGTATCATATATATCTAGGCTAAATGTTGATATACAATCAGAATCAATCAGACTGCCAGAAGGACCAGAATGTGGGATGAACATAGAGTTGTTATTACTATGGCTACTTTGATCTTTAAATTGTAATTGCAATTGTAATTAAAAATGTATCAGATAAAACTTTATGCATGTACCTTTTTTTTTATGTGTTTAATAGCAACGTTAAAATGAGATTATTTGCTGGTAGTGAGGTAATTCTTTAGACAATAAAGACTAAAACTGTCACTGAAAGAAGCATGTCAAATTAATTATGAAATTCAAGGACAGTGTAACAACATCATATGATTACTCTCATCAGTAAATCCATAACAAAACTGTAGCTTCTACAAAAAATTATTAGTTATAGAACAGCAACAGTTGAAAATGGTTAAAGAATTTTTAAGAAAGGACTCCAATTGCTATTCTTTTTAAATATAATACATAATTTTTTATTTTTATTATTATTTATAATTTTAAATATATACATATATACATATATTTATAGTTTTTGATTCAAGTATTGGCATCCACTGCAGGTATTGTTTCAGCTTTATTAAGCATTCCCTTAAATACAAATCTTACAGTAGATTATATTAGTTCTCCTTAACAGGAAGCTAAATGTTCTAACACTTCAAAAAAGGCAACGTTAAGAAAGCCTTTTCTCCCATATATGTACATACTACGAGCTGCCTGACTGGTTTTAAACGACAACAGCATGTGAGTCAGAAATGGAAAATTATGATTCCCGGTACAGTAACAATACCAATCATCAACTCTGGTCTGACAGCCTTTGTGAGAAAACTATTGTTCAGCTGATCCTGCCTTCTTGATTTTCAATTTGAGAAAAAAGTAGTATTTCCCATTAGAGCTTAAAGGTCGCTGCACCCTGGGTTAGCAAGAAAGAGAGGAAATATGGAAGGATATGGTCTCCTTGAAGTATTGGAACCCAAAGAGAAGGGAAACTTTATTGCCAGGTTTGGAATGATAATTTACTAGTTGAGGACAGGTGTTCTTAATTAGTAAAAATATTTATTTCATACAGTATATTAGACAACATTAAATGTATCAAGTAGTTTTCTCACTTTTAAAATGGAAATCAAAAATGCTGTTTCCTGAGTCTGATAAAAGTATTGCACTGTATATATTTAAAAAAAGGTTGTAGCAGGATATAATCAGTGTTCCCACAGCCTGGTTGGACAGATGGGTATGACTGCCGGGTCAATTTGTATTCAAATGAAAGACTGTGCTTGACCAATGTTTACCTAATTTGTTATCAATGCCACCCTCATCTTATTGAAACTGCACATTAAATAAAATACCATATTTAAGCCTATCATTTTTGCCTTGTTAGTTATGTTCATGATTATTATATGTAATTTCAGTAAAAAGGAAGGCAACAGGCCTTATAATAGCATATGAAAACTAAATGAAGTTTGGCATAATGCCGTATAAATGTCAAAAAGAGATACCAAATTCCTGAACTGGGAAACATTACTGTGTTATTTAGAGTTTCAAGGCCTCTGTTGTCAGATGAATGTCCAGGGTCCCCAAACCAGAACCTGTGTTCTGTGGGGGCTTTTTGCTTGTATTTTTTTTTCTTTTTTTTTTTCTTTTTTACAGTAATTTCTAGAACATGCTATGTTTTTAGATAGAATCATAGAATGGTGGAATAGGTAGGGCTAGAAGGGACACTAAAGATTATGTAGTTACAACCCTCTACTACAAGCAGGGATGCTTTCTACTAGACCAGGTTGCTCAAAGCCCCATCCAACATAACCAGAGATCAAACAGCCACAACTTCTCTGGACAACCTGTGCCAGTGTCTAGCTACTCTCACAGTAAAGAACTTCTTCCTGACATCTAAATCTCCCCTCTTTCTGTTTAAAGCCATTGTCTTTTGTCCTATCACTACTTGCTCTTATAAAAAAAACCATCTTCAATTTTCTTGTAGGCCACTTTTAGGTACTGGAAGGTTGCTGCAATGTCTTCCTGGAGTCTTCTCCAGGCTGAAGAGGTGCTCCAGCCTTCTGATCATCCCTGTGCTCCACAGGAGAGGTGCATCCTGTGCACCACAGAGGAGGTGCTCCAGCCTCTGATCATCTTTGTGGCCCAACTCTGGACTCACTCCTACACTCTTATGTTGTGGGCCACAGAGCTGAACACAGTATTCTAGGTGAGTCTCATGAAAGCAGAGGGGCAGGATCACCTCTTTTGACCTGCTGGTCACACTCCTTTTCATGTAGCCAGCACATGGCTTTCTGGTTTACTGGGCTTCCAGCACACATTGCTTGTTCATCTTGAGATCTTCATCAACCAATAGCACCACGTCCTTCTCCTTAGGGTTGCTGTCCATCCATTCTCTGCTCAGCCTTTATTTGTGCTTCTGATTGCCACAACCCAGGCGCAGAACCTTGCACTTGATCTTTTTGGACTTCATGAGAATATATTTAGACAACTTATAATTACATGTTTGGTGAAAAGAAAGCACTAGCTCTTTCAGAAACGTGATTTAGAGGACCCCCCTGCCCAGTACTGTTATCTTGGTTTAAGCCCACCTGCAACTCAGAACCACAAAGCCACTCTCTCTCACTCCCACCACTTTCCTTCCCCTAGCTCCCAGAGGGATGGGGAGGAACATTGAAAGAATGTAGCTCCCATGGGTCGAGATAAGAGCAGTCCAGTAACTAAGGTATAACAAAAAAAACACTACTGCTACCACCAATAATAATCATGATAAGAGAAAGAGCAAGGGAAGAGAATACAACCGCTCACCACCCTCAGACTGATACCCAGCCCGACCAAGCAGTGATCTAACCCTTCCAAATTAACTGCCCCCACTTTATATAGTGGGCATGACGTGCTGTGGTATGGAATACTTCTTTGGTTAGTTTTGGTCAGGTGTCCTGTCTTTGCTTCCTCCTGGCTTCCCCTCCTCCCTGGCAGAGCATGAAACTCAGAAAGTCCTTGGTCAGAGTAAACATTACTGAGCAACAACTGAAAACATTGGTGCTATCAGCGCTGTTCCCAGGCTGAAAGTCAGAAACACAGCACTGCACCAGCTACTAAGACTGAGAAAAATGCCTGCTACTGCTGAACCCAGGACAAATGTCATCCAGCAGACTTGAAAAAAGCTAAATGCGCAGCTTGCTGCATCTGTCTCTCTCTCTATATATGGTATATATATATATATATATATATGGTATATATGATACCATCACGACAGTCTAAGCCCAGCTCACATTCCCTATTAGTGGGTGAACAATCCATCCCGAGACAGGTTAGTTTTACCCTACTGATGATGTGTTGTTGCGGGCTTATGACTGAACGCCTCTAAGTCAGAATCGTGCCAGATGCTTTATGTTGTGCTGTTGCATCATTGGTCGCTCAAGATTGTCCCAGGAGATGACAGTCTTTTTCAGAATGCGTGAGTTAAAGCCCTTCCCGAATCTTCATTAGCAAAGACAGGCTTTCCTCACAGAAGGAAAACTATCTTCAAACCTAGGCAGGTGGAGCTCATCTAACCTTGTAAGGTCTTCCATCTAAGAGAAGGACACTCTCACAGAAGCTACAACCTGAGGATTTTGCTGTGACCATCCTAGCTACTAAGACAGAAAAAATTACTGCTATTGCTGAACCCAGGACAACTGCATAGGTCTTTGAAAAGGCTTCCCTTCAAATCAAGAGCCACTCATATCAGAACTTGTGGGAGGATTAATTGTTCTCCTTTAATTCTCTTTTTTCATGTTTGCTAACCTACCTGCTAAAATATTAAAGACTCACTGAGAAGATTAAAAGTGCTAAATATTATATAAGAAATAGCTAAATAATTCTCGTTACAGATCTCTAACCAGCTGCAAAAGCTGAAGCAAAGAATTATGTCTATGACTTGTCTTTCACTTCAACATAAAATTCTATTTTTTTGAGGGTTAGATTTTCTTCTGGGTGATTAAACCAACATTGCTTAGAATTTTCAGATTTCGGTGTGATTGGATTCTGTTTAATGCTGTAGGTTTATTGCTCAGCTAGGACCTACCAAATAATCATTGCATTACCGCGACATAAAAGCAATTTTGTATTGCCTTCTTACACCTATTCTCCAGTTGTTGCAATGTCCAGGAATTTACACCTATTCTCCAGTTGTTGCAATGTCCAGGAATGTACACATCAAAACCACAGCTTTTATAATGATAATTTATTCTGAAATCAGGAAGCATGTATTTACTTTCTGGAGGTGACTGCAGTGATCCTCCCCTCTACTCTGCTCTCGTGAGACTTCACCTGGAGTATTGTGTGCAGTTCTGGTGTCCTAAACATAAAAAGGGCATGGAACTGTTGGAACAAGTCCAAAGGAGGGCCATGATGTTGATCAGGGGACTGGAGCACCTCCCATACGAAGACAGGTTGAGAAAGTTGTGGCTGTTCAGCCTGGAGAAGAGAAGGCTGCATGGAGACCTCCTGTCAGCCTTCCAGTATCTGATCAGGGCCTGCAAGGATGCCAGAGAGGGACTCTTCACTATGGACTGTTGTGGTATGACAAGGGGTAACGGGTTCAAACTTAAAGAAGGGAAGTTTAGATTGGATATAAGGAAGAAGTTCTTTACTGTAAGGGTGGTGAGGCACTGGAATGGGCTGCCCAGGGAAGTTGTGAATGCTCCATCCCTGGCAGTGTTCAAGACCAGGCTGGACAGAGCGTTGGGTGAGATGGTTTAGCGTGAGGTGTCCCTACCCATGGCAGGGGGGTTGGAACTAGATGATCTTAAGGTCCTTTCCAGCTCAAACTATTCTATGATTCTATGATATTTTCATTGACAGGTTTGGACAAAATTCTCAATAAGCCTGTTCTCTCAAGTTTGTCTAATTCTAAGTGAAAATTAATAGAAAAAACAATTATTATTAAAAAAACCCCACTCCAGATCCATTCTGTTATATTTTACAGCAGCAGTTACATTTTTAATCAAGACTGGTCAAATTATATCATGTCAGTGAGTTTCCCATGGGCTTCCTTTCCTTTTTTTCCCCACTTCTTAGTCGGTCATTGGTGGCTTATTTTCTGTTTCAAAATGTTGAAAAGTGTCTTTAAAAAAAAAGATGTTTCAGTACTATACCTCAAGGATTTCACCCCTTCTTTACTGATGATAACGAGCTGTTTTGTTGAAACTGACTCATTTTTTTCAGTAACAGTGTTTGTTCAGAACTTTGTATATATCTTTTCCATATGCAGATTATGAGTTCCCAGTAAGGATGCTTTATGGAGAAGTTCACACATACATAAAAAAAAAATCACATAAGACTCTTTTTCCCTTTTTAAGGTTGATTGAAAGCAAAATGGATACATAATCCAAATTTGCTGCCCTTACTGCAATAGTAGAAAAAATAAAACCTTTTTTGTCTTGTTTAAAGGGAATTGTTAGTAGAATGAAAAAGCTATCACTCTCAGAGCAATATAATTTTTATGAGTAGTAATATTGAGGAAGCAGTTCTAAGACATGTTATAGAATTTCTGTTATTGATAAAGCATAGTAAATCTGAAAGGCATTTGGCAATATAAAACAGCAAATAACAGGAAAAATAGGAACATACGTTCGTAAACTCTAAAACTGAATGTGTATTTTGATGTAACTGTTACTAAAAAGTGCTGGACATGGGTAAGTCCTCTAAAACAAAACTGTGTTCATGAATAATGAAAATATACATAATAATTTATGGGCTTTTGTACAATAATCTGGGTTCGTTTAGATATGCATGTAGGCCAGATGACACATAAACATGAATCAGTGATGAATATTTTTGGCAGTGTTGACCAAATTATATATAAGGCTTATTATATGCGAAATTGGAATGCTGTTGCTCGTCAAAGGAAACTTAAAAACCTAAAAAACACAAGGAAAGCCTGTACTCTGAGATTCATCTAAAGAAAATTCACATCTAAGTTGAAAGTATGCCTATTTTAATCTGCAACCATGCAGTCTGGTGAAAACTCTGTGGCATTATCTCTGTACTTTTGAACATTTAGAAATTTAATGCTTTTAGGGAAATATGTTTTTCCTTTTTCTCCCCTATCTGCTATGTATCTTTATCACAAAATTTACGTTTGAAATCCAACAAAAGTGTTTTGTTTAGTTTCTTTCAAGGCAAGTGTCTGTCCTGATCATATTCTTCACTTCAGCTTGCCGGAGTGCCCTTTGTGATTGGCAGTCCTTGATCAAAGATGACAAATAAACTCGAACCAAAACCTTACATTTGAAATCTGGTCACCTTAGTGGTAAGAGGAGTGCAAAATCCTTCTAACCTTTTTAAAATATCTTTGTTTCTTTGCTCTGTATTGGGAACCAACCAGCAACACGAACTGGCAATTTGTGTTACTAAATAAATTAAAAAAATTGTGAAGATGTGTTCTTTAGAATATGGAAAATAAAGTCAGTTTTAAATGCTATTACATTACCACTACCTTGAAATACATTCGTATACACATTGAACAGGTTTGTCCATTCAGAATGAAAATATCTTCTTATTTAGTCAATTTTATAAATAACTCATAGATTACACATCTAAACCCTAAGAAAGTTGTTACATTATATAAGAATTATTTTCATTGCTGACCAGTATTTATTGACAGTGTTTCCAAGCCTGCCTAGGACTATCTGAGCAAAATGAAGTTGAGACAAGTTGATCAGCCTGAAATGATGGTGAGTTCCTCAGTGCAGTAGCTGTTTTGGTGGCTTGTGAAAATTGTGTACTTTTTCTATTCCATCTTAAAATAAAAAATATTTACATTACAAAACCACAAAAGCATACTCAAGGAGTGACCTTTTTGGGGCTTGATCTTTTTTATGGAGATGATTTCTCTTACTCAACTGTGAGGAGTCCTAAAACTGCTTTTATGTTGCTGCAGAAGCTCAAACAAGAGAGAGTATGAAAGCTGGTGTGCTCTTTGACTCCATCATTCTTGTTAATGGATAGGCAGTGCTGGGAGTATGTGTATGAACAAAATCCTGCAGGACAAAGCCCTTTACAAACCTCCCCAATGTGGGTCCTTCCCACATGTTTCAGTTCTTCAAGAACTGCTCTATCATAGGTCTTTTTTTTTCCACAGGAATGTGCTGATTCAGCACTGATCCCCTGCAGAAAGCAGCTCCCACCAGAAAACTTGCTCTTGCATGGGCTTTCCTCCATGGGCTAGAATTCCTGGCAAAAGCCTGCTCAAGTGTGGGATCTTCGTGGGCCTCAGCTTCCTTCAGGACATGTCCACCTCCTCCAGTGTGGGATCTTCTACAGGCTGCAGGTGGGTATCTGCTCCACTGTGGACGTCCATGGGCTGCAGAGGTACAGCCTGCCTCACTATGGTCTGCACCATAGGCTGCAGAGGTACCTCTGCTCTGGCGCCTGGAACACCTCTTGCCCTCCTTCCTCACTGACTTTGGTGTCTGCAGGGCTGTTTCTGTCACATTTTTGTCACTTTCCTCTCTCACAGCTGCTACACAGTGTTTGCTCCCTTTCTTTAAGATCTTATTGCAGAAGTGACACCAGAGTTGTTGATAGGCTCAACTTTGTTTGGTGGTGGGTCTATTTTGGGGTCATCTGGAAATGGCTGTGTCCAGCTCAGGGGCTGTTCTTGATACATTCTTCCAGTGGCCATCACTGTAGCATGCCTGCTACCAAAACCTTGCCATGTAACTCAATACTTGCAGACACATATATGCTAGAGATAGTGCCCAGATAGTAGTTTAAGCTTACTACTTTCTCTCACTTCTTTTGGATTCTGAATGTGACGATGAGAATACTGAAGATGGCTTAAGGCTGGCACTGGAGTGTCAATTCAGATGTAAGAAATACGAGTATTGGACAACGTTCTTCTTCTTGCCAAATACCATACTGACATATGCAGCTACTAATTCATAGTAGTATTTGCCTAGCTTTATATCTGAGAAGTACAGCACTGAATTAAAAATGAGGATTTCAGGAGGGTTTCTGTACTTCAGCCTTTTTTTCCACCTTTCAGAGTTACTTTAAATGAAAACAGTGCAAAAATTTTTTTTTTTTAACTGAAAATCAACTGAAGTTGTAAGGCACCTCTTCACATCTTGCTAACCCCCTATTTAAGCAGGGACAGCTAAAACAGTTGGCTAAGGACTATGCCCAGATAGGCTTTGAATATCTCCAAGGATGGAAAGTTCACAATCTTTCCTGGCAAGGTGTGTCAGTGTTTGACCGCCCTCAGTAAAGGTTTTTTTCTTTCAGATGAAATGTCATGTTTTTTTTTTAATTTGTGCCCATTACCTCTTGTCTTTGTCATGTATCATACCTTACAGTTAACACCTGAAAACTTCAAATAATGAAGCAGGTATCTTAAGTAATTTAGGAGTTATTGTCACATGTATAAACAGGTTTTAACTCACAAAAGGGCTCTGTCTCTCGAATTGATAAAAGTTCCTTCATGTAATATTTTCATATACAACACCACAGAAAAATGCAAGGACATTTGCAAAATTAATCCAGATTCTCGCTGTTTTGTTTTCATTCGTTTAAGTCTGAGGGATGCATTTTTCCTCCAAAAGTTCTGAGTCAGCTATAAACAGAGGAAGCAGGCATATTAAAAATGCTTACCTTGACCTATGCCCAAAGGGGCTGTTATGCCTAGATTACAGTCCTATTAAGCAAACTGCCTGTAAAATCATTTGACTGGGCTAATGTATCTAATTTCAAGGTCTGAGAATGTCTAAAATAATTTCTAAATATTGTAAAAGTTAATTAACTTTATAGGCTGAATTGCATGTCTGTTGCAATGAATAGAGATGGACTATTGTTTGGATAGAAAATAATATAAGAAATATTGTTGAAAGGTAGATTATAAATGAGCTTGATGAAATCCTGAGAAAATACAGTATCATATTAGTTCCTTAATAAATATTTCAGTAATTGTAGAAGAAAATACTGTGGCAAAAAGATACTCATCTTGTAAGTTGCTTTTTGCCTTTTACCATTAATTTGCTACAGATGGTTTATAAAAATATGAGAAATCCTTATATAGGCTAAATAGGCTCTGAAATGAATCATAATTATGATATATTATATTGCTAATAAAAATATTTATATTTTATAATATTATATATTATATAGTATACAGTATTCCAGGAACGAGGATGGAATTTAAAATAGCTCATGAACTTCATCATTTGAGGATACCTTGATGTGATAACAGCACCAGAATATTGCAAACCACAACATTGCCTCTCAGATGAGAAGTTAATACCAGAGTTTTTGCACTGAAGAGCTTCCCAGGTCCTGGGCTATTCATTTTATGCTTAGTTTGCACTTACAGCTTCCAACTTTTTCACTAGTTATGTCAGCTCTATAATGGATATCTCAAAGCCAAATCTCTCAAGGATAAGAACAAACTGGAAGATATTTTGGGGCAATCTCCTGTTCTACATAAAATCCAGACTGTTCCGCTAACTTGTTTTTGTTTAAAAACAATCCCCAAACCTGCAAAGATACGTCAATTCTAATGTACAGTGAACTCACTGAACTTTGGTGGAAGTGTTAGCTTGATTTTGACCTTGAGTTACAGATCTGCTGCATCAGAGAATCACCCAGTGTACAAACATAGATTTTGCAATACATAGAATATAAAGGCTGCACAGAATCATCAGGAGAAGATAATATCCTTTTCAGGCTTAAAGGATCTGCTTCTTAAATATGATGAAAAGAAAAAATAATCTGATTTTTCCTTTCAGGGTAATAAACAAAAACTGAATATAACACTTGAAAGAGGCAGTGGCTTAGGTAGGAGTTTAGCTGAATATGTTTTATTATGTATAAGGCTGATATCTTACATATACTTATATTTCTTTTTTTTTTTTTGAGCCTTTTCTGGAAGCTTAATACTAATTCTTTTTCTAAAGCTTGGTTCACACTGATGTAATTGGGTTGAAGAGACATACGTTCAGGGCAGATGGGCTAGAAAATCCAGAAATGATGTTGATGCAGCATCTACATACATGTCTCATCACCCAGTTAATATTGTCATCTTACCTGTGAATTAACTTCTAAAAATTTGTTTCTATTACTTGTAGTTAAAGATTTTAATTTCCTAGCATATTGTCTTGTGACAGAAATTTACATTTGTTAGAAATCTTAAAAAATACACTTTAGCATGGTGATAGCTTTATGTAATCCCCTCTTCCTGGATATCTTAACCACATTGTCCTGATTTAACCAAATAACCCCTGTGCATATTGTTTCAATGACTGCTGATGTAACAAAGTATATGCAAAATCTGTCTTCTAATTTCTTTCATGACATTTACTTTTTACAGTGCTAATTGATATCACCTAATTTTTCAATATGTTTCTTTCCATTAATAAATCATCGTGTCATACTTTCTTCTTAAACAGAAATTAGTAGTATGAGATAAACATGCAATGGATGTTTAAAATCAAGCTCCCCTTCCTCCCACCATGAAATAGAAAATTCATTAGAAGCAATCATACTTTTAGATACCCGCACTGATACTGCAGAGGGTAGATAATTTGATTAAACAAAGATCTTCTAGTTAAGCAAAGTTAAGCAAATCTTACATACTGGTAATGCAGATTGAATTTTCAAGAGCATATGACTCTCCAAGAGGAAAACATTAGGGTTTGATTAATGACCTATGTTCTTTGTTTCAAGAACAAAACTGCTTGTACCAAAGATTAAGTACAGTCAGCTTTTCAGAGGCTATTGTTTTTTTTCTCTTATACGAGAGTGAAGCTGACTAGCATCTGAAGGAATCACATTAGACATTTGCTGACTACAAAATGAGTCATACTAATGCAGATTAGTTGAAAGTTTGTAAGATAAAACCCATAAAATGTACAAATGCTTTGCCCTTGCAACATCCACTAATTTAACCCTCAACACTGTTGAGGCGCTGCGGCACTGTAGCAAACATGATACTGCTATTGATATCAGTTCAAGGTAAAAATGTTCTTTTCAGCAACATCTTCCTTATTTGGTTGGTTTAGACTCTAAGTTGTGTATCTGAAAGAACAGGGTAAAAGGAAAGGGTAAAAGGAAAGGATTTATGTATAAAATCTACATTGATAACTCAAAAATCAATGTTTTCATTACCTGGTAAATCAGAGCTGTAACAGGAGCTTAACAGTTGAGGTGCTCACTCCTGATTATCAAACTGGTGTTCCTCAGTGTATAGGAAAACAAATTTCTTGAGCTCAAAGACCATTAGGGTAGTGAATGTGTTATTTCAAGTATGTTTGTAATTAATTTTTTCTGGTGTTTGATTTATTTATGCGAGTGAAATAAGTGGAGAGGGTGATATTGTAGGAAATCACAAGATGAAAGGGCAGTGCTTCATTGGTGGAGTCATGCACTTCTTTCTATTTTAATTTCTTCTATTTCATGTAGTTCTTTCCATTTTGAAGATGTGCCTCAGTTTGATGGAGTACTGTCTGTGTACCTTTGTAAAGTAAATTCAAATGTAAAGTAATGTAAATGTAAAATGTAAAGTAATGAAAGTGTTATATTAATCTATTCTACATTCTGAGATTTTGTTTGTTTTTTTTTTTTTTCCAGCACCAGCCAAGTGCAATGAGTATGCAGCAAGGCAGTAGACTGTAGAGACATATGTCACAGTATGTAACCATTCACACCAAAGTTTCTGGAAAGAAGGCCACTGCATCGTACCTCCCAGTAACAGTCTGTAGCTGTCATGCTGTCTCAGTGCCTCAAGTAGCTGTCAAACTCCAGTGCCCTACAGCAGATGAACATCTGGCTTGTTTCTTCCGTTATGGTTCTTCTGAGGAACAGGATTTAATCTCCTTCACTTTTCATGTGCAAAAAACCCAAGTTTATTTCTGCAACTGAGAACAGGAAACTGCTTGTGTAGTTGGACAGCCTTGAGGGTTGAAATAAAATTAGTGCTGTAATTTGCAATAACCTCAAGGGAATGTATGCCACCAAAGATTGCTGATGTGCAATACACTTTAATTGGAACCCTCTAGCTTTCAGGACACTTTCTTAATCGTAGGTGTTAAAAAAGTGCATAGAACAGAACGGGTTATGGCCCAAAGTACCATAAAGTGATCTGGCAGTCTTCCTAGCTACCATCTACATGGAATCATTATGATTGCAATGAATAATTCACATCATTTCTACTCTGGTCTGGTAATCTTATGATCACAGTATGTTGTGGAGGTAGCTCTTGGGACTCCTCTGAAATAAAATATCACCAAAAGCCATACTTCATAGCTCAGTTTTATTCAGTGTACAGAGGCTCACAATTTGCTTGCAAACAAAAGGGTGTATCTGGGTATTTGCTGAAGTTGTGATAACTAATCATACATACACCATGTCTAAAATATTTGTGATGTCAAGAAGTGGTACAAGTTTGCCCGTTCTTAAAAAGCACTGGTCAGGATAAAGAAAATACTGAAAATTCAAAAAAGGGTCAAGGAAAAAATTGTTCTCTGGGTGTTCTTTAGTAGCCTTCTGAATTTTCAGCCTCAAATCGCACTTTCAAATTTTCATCTACTTCCTAAGGATTTAAGATTCTATCTTAAATATACTCTTACCGACTTGTGGGGTTGGAGTGCTATGAAAAACTCTAGATATTTCAAGACTTATGGAGGAGATTATGTGAATTTCCCAGAGCCAGTTGTATCTTCTGTCCAACTGAGATAGAAATGTGTCTGCCAATATGTGAAAAAGACATCTAAAGCAATAAAAAAAAATAAATCAGATTTTGACAGATTTCAACATGTTTCTAAGAACTGAATGCCAGTGTCATAGAATATAAGTAAAATATCGCTTTAGATAATGGTCCAACATAAAGTGTTAACAAAAAACCACTTGTTTTTAGGTCTAATGTAAAGTGCACCATGCTTTGAACTGATCTGTGCTAGGTCATAAGACAGCTTATGTACCAGCCATGGTTTGAGTCTATGAACTTAGAGTGAAACAAAGTCCCAGCTTTCAAAGGAATATTATTCTCAGGGTATATTTTCCTGAAATCTGCCTGCTTACCATGTCTTATGTTGTGGGTGTTAATATGAGCATATTGTATATCACAGAGGACTACAGAAAGCACAAGGGTAACATGTTCTATTTGTTTCTACTTTTTATATAGCAATTCACAGAAACACTAGTTAAATTTTCAGAGAGATATCCCAAAACAATTCTCTCATCCTTTCTCTGTAAGAATTATTATTAGTAAAGGGCAAGTGAGAAAGCAAACTGAGAAATAGGTTGTCCTGATGTACATCATAACGAAGTTCATGGAAGCAGAAACTCAGCGTCAATGTCAATCTAGTTTTGGTAGGATATCATCATGTCAGAAGTCATCCTCTATCAGTGGCTGAGGCAGAGCTAGGACAGGTAACAGTGCTTCTGAAGATCTTAGGTTATGTCCTGAGCTCTTATTGGCTAAAATGTTATTTTCACATGAAAGAAATTTGAAGGATGTAACCCCCAGAGCACTGTGGCTGGTGCTTAGATGGATTTTTGGCAGAGGACATGGTGTAATCTTTGGATCAAAATAAATTAGATAAATCCAGTTCAAGAGTAAATATTGCCAGTGAAAGACAAATATGCCTTGTGATGTTTGTGTTTCTCAAAGAGACAGTATTTTGCTTAATTATTAAGCAGAAGAGAGGTTTAAACTGCAGGTTGTGTTGTCCTTGCCTGTGAATATCAGCCTCCTGAGGTGTTTAACTGACATTTTGGGGGTTGGAAATGAATACTTCTCAACAAGATAGGTGGATTTTATCCCATCTTTCAAAATTTTAGGAGAAATAATTGTCTGCATGGTGAGAGAAGAGCTGACTAAGCCTACTGATAATGTCAGTATATATGTTGGTGTAAAACTCCCATGAACAAGTGTGGGGTACAGTTTAAGAGTCAGTTTCTGATGTTTATTACATGGAGTCAGAGTAGCCTCTAAGAAGAAAAGAGCAAGAAGCAGATCTTTAGACAGAGCTTGGTAAATTTATGAAAAATATATTCTTATTAGATGGAGAAAACAACAGCATGGATTGTATACCCTGAAAACAAAAACAAGGAGTATTTTTTCACAGATGTTTTCAATTTCCACATGTACTCTACATGCATCAGCTCTCTTTTCTCCGTTTTCATTCTCTCCTACATATGTATTAGAAATGCTCTCTCATGGTGATGACAGCTTCAGGTTTATTTCCTTTTTTCCTGTGAGTTCTTTGTAAGTATCCTCTTTGTAAAATTGTGTTAAGGTGTATACTATATCATACTGTCGTGGTTTAAGACCAGCTGGTAGCTCAGAACCATGCAGCCTCTTGCTCAGACCCCAACCCCCCAACCCTCCTGCTCTTGCTCCCAGAGGGATATGGAGGAGAATCAAAAGAATGTAACTCCCATGGGCTGAGATAATAACAATCCAGTAACTAAGGTATAACACAAAACCACTGCTGCTACCACCAATAATAATAATGATAAGGGAAAGAACAAGGGAAGAGAATACAATCGCTCACCTCCCGCCTTCCGATACCCAGCCAAACCCAAGCAGCCATCTAGCCCTTTCAGGTAGCTGCCCCCAGTTTATATACTGGGCATGATGTGCTGTGGTATGGAATACCTCTTTGGTCAGTTTGGGTCAGGTGTCCTGTCTCTGCTTCCTCCTAGCTTCCCCTCCTCCCTGGCAGAGCATGAGACTCAGAAAGTCTTTGGTCACAGTAAGCATTACTGAGCAGCAACTAAAAACATCGGTGCTACCAATGCTGTTCCCAGGCTGAAAGTCAAAAACTCAGCACTGCACCAGCTACCAGGAAGGAGAAAAAATGACTGCTGTTGCTGAACCCAGGACAGTATCTACGCTTTACTCCATACGATTCATGTCATGCACCGATCCCACATTTTTCAATATGCCATCACTCTTGTCTCATATATATATACATACACACACATATACATATACACACAGACACAAAGAGAGAGTTATCATTCCTGAGTGCATGGACCAATCCCTATAAAGCTGCTGAGTTCATCTGGTCCATGATGTCAGGCTCCATCTCTTGTAACAGTCCTTCAGAGCAGGATTGAGAGTGTGAAGTGTTGGATTATTGCCTGCTGATGACACCATGGAACTCATCTGGTCACTGCTGAGCTTGTCTGGTTTCATCAAAGTTCACTTTTTGTTGGGGTGATGGTCGGAGGGAAGTCAGGGCCAGTTGCTGGAGACCTGAAGATGTCTAGTTGGTGGGCTATAAAAGTGCTGCGTAGCAGGCAACAGCATATAATTGAGTTCATTGGCTGTTTTCCCCTAAAATCAAATCCCTTTGAGGTATACATCACACTTCCCCATCTTCCTGCATTACCCACCAAGTATATCCAGGTCCCTCAGCAAAAGCAGTCCCATGAGTGGGTTTGCCTTTACCTGAAGCAGTAATAATTCAGACTGTCTTCCCCAGCAAATTCTTTCTGTGCACCACAGGAACTTTATCTCCTTCTACAGTATTTAAAAGTTCTGATTGGGCTGGGCCAGCCCTGTTGGCAGATCCTCTGGTGTGGACCAACCAGGTGGCCTTTGGTAAGTGTGTATCCCAATATTTGGAAGTCTCAACACCCGTCGCTCTCAGTGTAGTTTTTAACAGCCCATTGTACCATTTGATTTTTCCAGAGGCTGGTGCATGGTAGGGGATGTGATATACCCCCTCAATGCATGCTCTTTGGCCCAAGTGTCCATAAGGCTGTTCTGGAAATGAGTCCCATTGTCTGACTCAGTTCTCTCTTGGGTGCCATGTTACCATAAAATCTGTTTCTCAAGGCCCAGTGGAGTGGGGCACAGTATTTTTGCCCAACATCCAGTGGTTTCTTTGACCATGGTAAGCACGTGGCACTTGCCTTGGTGGGTTGGTGGGAGTGTGATATATTCAATCTGCCAGGCCTCCCCATATTTGTACTTCAGCCATCATCCTCCATACCAAAGAGGTTTTAACCGTTTGGCTTGCTTAATTGCAGCACATGTTTCACGCTCATGAATAACCTGGGCAATAGTGTCCATTGTTAAGTCCACCCCTTGATCACAAGCCCATCTATATGTTGCATTTCTGCCCTGATGGCTTGAAGTGTCATGGGCCCACCAAATCAAAAATAATCCACCCTTATGTTGCCAATCTAAGTCCATCTGAGCCACTTCGATCTTAGCAGCTTTATCCACTTTTTGGTTGTTCTGGTGTTCCTCAGTGGCCCAGCTCTTGGGTAGTTGAGCATCTATATGGCGTACCTTCACCACCAGGTTCTGCACCCAGGCAGCTATATCTTGCCACAGTGCAGCAGCCCAGATGGGATTACTTCTGCATTGCCTGTTGCTCCGCTTCCTTTGCTGCAACCACTCCCACACGGCACTTGCTACCATCCATGAGTCAGGATAGAGATAGAGTACTGGGCACTTTTCTCGTTCAGCAATGTCCAAGGCCATCTGGATGGCTTTCACCTTGGCAAACTGACTCAATTTACCCTCTCCTTCAGCAGCTTCTGCAACTTGTTGTTGGGGACTCCATACAGCTGCATTCCATCTCCAATTCTTTCCCACAGTACAGCAGGACCCATCAGTAAACAAGGCATACTGCTTTTCACTTTCTGACAGTTTGTCATATGGTGGGGCCTCTTCAGCACGCATCATCTCCTCTTCTGGTGGCATTCCAAAATCTTTGTCCTCTGGCAAGTCTATGATGACTTCTAGAATGCCTGGACGACTGGGATTTCCTATTCGAGCTCGCTGTGTAATTACTGCAGCCCACTTACTCCATGTAGCATCAGTTGCATGATGTGTAAAGGAAACCCTGCCTTTGAACATCTAGCCGAGCATGGGCAACTGTGGTGCCAGGAGCTGTGCTTCAGTGCCAGACACTTCTGAAGCAGCACAAACCCCTTCATAGGCTGCCAGTATCTCTTTCTCAGGGTATAGCTGGCCTCAGATCCTCTGTATCCCTGACTCCAAAAGCCAAGGGGTTGACCTCAAGTCTTCCCTGGAGCTTTCTGCCAGAGTCTCCAGGTAGGACCATTCTCTCCAGCTGCAGTGTAGAGTACATTTTTTACACCTGGCCCAGTCCAGACTGGTCCAAGGGCTACTGCATGAACTACCTCTCATTTAATTTGCTCAAAAGCTTGTTCCTTACGGCCCCATTTAAAATCATTCTTCTTCCGGATCATCTGATAGAGAGGGCTTACAATCAAACACTGTAATTTGGGATGTGCATTATCCAGAACCCCACAGCACCCAAGAAAGCTTGTGTTTCTTTCATATTAGCAAAGAAGTCATTCAGAACATCAGCCTTCTCCAAATCCTGTGTAGCTAGTTCACCCGAGCTTCCTGAGGGGGCCTACATTCTCCCTAATCTGTTTTTTATTTGTTATGTACCTGTAGAATCCCTTCTTATTATCCCTAATATCCCTAGCCAAGTTTAATTCTAACTGGGCCTTAGCTTTCCTAACCTGGTCTCTAGCTTCCCAGACAATAACCCTGTACTCTTCCCAGGCCGACTGTCCTTGGTTCCACTTTCTATAAAGCTCTTTTTTCATTTGAATTTTCCTCAGGAGCTCCTTATCCATCCACGGAGGTCTCCTGGCCCTCCTGCTGCACTTCCTTCTAGTTGGGATGCAACACTCCTGAGCTTGTAGCAGGTGATCCTTGAAGACCAACCAAGAGTCTTGAGCCCCCCTGCCCTCTAGGGCTATATCCCATGGAACCTTACTAAGCAGGTTCCTGAAGAGGCTGAAGTCTGCTTTTTTGAAGTCTAGGGCAGTGAGCTTGCTGCATGCTCTTCTCATTGTCCTAAGGATCTCAAATTCAACCATCTTGTGGTTGCTGCATCCAAGGCTGCCCTGCAGTGCCACATTTCCAACGAGCCCTTGCCTGTTGGTGAGCACAAGGTCAAGCATGGCACCTCTCACAGTATCACAGTATCACAGTATGTTAGAGATTGGAAGGGACCTCAAAAGATCATCTAGTCCAATCCCCCTGCCAGAGCAGGAACACCTAGATAAGGTTACACAGGAACATGTCCAGGCGGGTTTTGAATGTCTCCAGAGAAGGAGACTCCACAACCTCCCTGGGCAGCCTGTTCCAGTGTTCTGTCACCCTCACTGAGAAGAAGTTTCTTCTCAAGTTTAAGTGGAACCTCTTGTGTTCCAGTTTGTACCCATTGTCCCTTGTCCTATCATTGTTTGCCACTGAGAAGAGCCTGGCTCCATCCTCGTGACACTCTCCCTTTATATATTTATATACACTAATAAGGTCACCCCTCAATCTCCTCTTCTCCAAACTATAGAGACCCAGCTCCCTCAGTCTTTCCTCATAAGGGAGATGCTCCACTCCCTTAATCATCTTAGTTGCCCTGCGCTGGACTCTCTCCAGCAGGTCCCTGTCCTTCTTGAACTGAGGGGCCCAGAACTGGACACAGTATTCCAGATGAGGTCTCACCAGGGCAGAGTAGAGGGGAAGGAGGACCTCTCTCGACCTGCTAACCACCCCCCTTCTAATACACCCCAGGATACCATTGGCCTTCTTGGCCACAAGGGCACAGTGTTGGCTCATGGTCATCCTGTCGTCCACTAGGACCCCCAGGTCCCTCTCCCCTACACTGCTCTCTAACAGGTCGTTCCCCAACCTATAATGGAACCTGGGGTTGTTCCTGCCCAGATGCAGGACTCTATACTTTCCCTTGTTATATTTCATCAAGTTACTCCCTGCCCAACTCTCCAGCCTGTCCAGGTCGCGCTGGATGGCAGCACAGCATTCTGGCGTGTCGGCCACTCCTCCCAGCTTAGTGTCATCAGCAAACTTGCTGATAGTACACTCAATTCCCTCATCTAAATCATTGATGAATATATTAAATAATACTGGTCCCAGTACCGACCCTTGTTGGTTCCTCTATTACTTGCAGAAGGAAGTTGTCTTCCACACAATCGAGGAACCTCCTGGATTGCTTGTGCCGGGCCATACCGTCATTCCAACAGATGTCAGGGTGGTTGAAGTCACCCATGAGAACGAGGGCCTGTGAGCGTGAGGCTTTTCCTATCTGCCTATAGAGTGCTTCATCCGCAGATTCCTCTTGATCAGGTGGTCTATAACATATCCCCACAGTAATGTCTCCCATCGCTGTTTTCCCTTTAACCCTGACCCACAAGCTCTCTGTTATCTGCTCACCTGTCCCCAGACAGAGTTCCATACACTCCAGCCTATCCCTAACATAAAGGGCAACTCCCCCTCCACGCCTGCCAGGCCTGTCTTTTCTAAAGAACCTTCCATTCCAACACTCCAGTCATAGGAGCCATCCCACCATGTTTCTGTGATGCCTATAATATCATACCCCCGTAGACGAGCACACATCTCTAATTCCTCTTGTTTGTTCCCCATGCTACGGGCATTTGTATAGAGGCATCTGAGCCGAGCTCCAAATGAAGCCGGCTCATTGGCTGGAGCAGCCGGAATATCTCTGCATTGCTCCGAGCATTTATTATAGGTGCTGGCAACTGACTGGGTGTGTTGGGATGGAATGATGCCCCCCTCCCCCAACACATCTAGTTTAAAGCCTCCTTAACCAGTCTGGCAAGCCTCCTACCAAAACTGCCCTTCTTTATCGGACCAGCTCCACCAGCCCCCGCTAGACCTGGCCTACAAACTTGGGTCCCATGTTCAAGACACCCAAACCCCTGACTGTGACACCACCCTTTTAACCATTTATTAACCTGGCTAATCCTCCTAGCTTTTTTTAGGTCCTCCCCTGTATCCTGGAGAATAGACGAAAAGACTATCTGAGCTCCAGAGCCCTTAACCACCTCTCCCAGTGCTCTGTAGACCTTCTTTATGTTCCCCAGGCTACTACTATCTATATCCCTAGCACCCACATGTATCACCAGAAGTGGGTAGTAGACTGTGGGGCTTACCAGAGCAGGCAGCCTCTCTGCCACATCCCTGATCCGTGCCCCTGGTAGGAAACACACCTCCCTTGAGACCGGGTCAGGCCGACAGACAAGTGCTTCTGTCCCTTTCAAGGTAGAATCCCCTACCACTACGACCCGCCGCTTTTTCCTGGCAGCACCAGTAGAAATCTTCTTTACTAGTGCATCAGCCGGCTGTTTCTGGCGCAAGTGCGTTTCCTCATGAGCCACCTGCAGGACAGCAAAGTGATTCTTTGTGGGGGCAACAGGTTTAGGAGGAAGTCCCTTGCTTTTAATTGTCCTTTTCCTCCTTTTTTTGTTGTTTTTTTTTTTTTTGTCACCAATTCCCAGCTTTGAGAGCTAACGACCTCCTTCTTTCCTCCATGAGCTACAGGGGAAGCTTGAGAACACTGCACAGTTTGGGCAGGGAGCAAGCATTCCTGTTTTCTATCAACTACCCTGACATCTTGTAGCCTATTAATAGCTTCCCGCAGCTCAGCCCCAGCTGCAGGAGAACCTCCACCAGGGAGCACGAGTGCAGCCCTGCCCATTGTGTACCTTTCCCTCACCGGACCAGTGCAGGCACTCTCTACACCCTGCAGTCTGCACTGCAGCCTCCCCTCTCATCGGCTCTGTCTGAGTGCCTACAGTGGCCACTGCTGGGGCCCCCAGAGCAGAACTCCCAGACCGGGCCCTGGTCATGCGGCGAGTGCTCACCATCCTGCTCGCCTGCCCCTGTGAACTGCCTCGCCTCGCTCCTTGTCGCTCGCGCTCCCTGGGGCAGGTTTTTAAACAATCAGGGCTGGTGCCGTTCCTCCTGGCTCCGCCTCCTGTGAGTCCCTGCTCGCGTCAGCTGAGCTGCCGGCTCCTGGGCAGGTCCTGTCGAGGACTTGAGGCTCCCTTGGTGGCTCTTGTCGCTCTGAGCTGAGGCTTCTGGACGCTGATCTCCCCCTCTCCGGTGTTCTCTCTTGAGCTACTCACCTCAGTAAGGTCCCTTGACCTTACTCTGTTTTATGGCAAAAATGGCTTTCAGCAGGATTTGGATTATTTTCCTCTCTTTCTCAAAGACTTTTTCCACCCCACACAATAATGTCATCCATGTATTGCAGGTGTTCTGGAGCTTGCCCCTGTTCCAGTGCAGTCTGGATCAGTCCATGGCAGATGGTAGGGCTGTGTTTCCAACCCTGGAGCAGTCAGTTCCAAGTGAACTAGACACCTCTCCAAGTAAAAGCAAACTGTGGCCTGCACTCTGCTGACAAAGGAATTGAGAAAAATGCATTGGCAATGTCAATCATGGCATACCACTTGGCTGCTTTTGACTCCAGTTCATACTGAAGTTCTAGCATGTCCGCTACGGCAGCACTCAGTAGTGGTGTGATTTCATTCAGGCCATGATAGTCTACTGTTAGTCTCCACTCTCCATTAGACTTTCGCACTGGCCTATGAGGCTGTTAAAGTGTGAGTGGGTCCTACTGATCACTCCTTGTCTCTCCAGGGTATGGATCAGCCTATGGATGGGAATCAGGGAGTTGGTGTGTTATTGCTGCTGGTGCAGTGTTGTGGTAGAGATTGGTATTTGTTCTTCAACCTTCAGCAATCCCACAACAGAAGGATCCTCTGAGAGACCAGGCAAGGTGGACAGCTGCTCAATTTTCTCTGTCTCCAAACCAGCAATACCAAAAGCCCATCGGAACCCTTTTGAGGCTTTGAAGTACCCTCTCCCAAGGTAGTCTATGCCAAGGATGCATAGAGCCTCTGGACCAGTCACAATGGGGTGCTTTTGGCAGTTCCTCCCAGTCAGGCTGATTTCAGCCTCCAGTACAATCAACTCTTGGGATCCTCCTGCAACTCCAGAAATATAGATGGGTTCCACCCCTTGACAGCTTCATGGCATCAGGGTACACTGTGCCCTGGTATCTGCTAGAGCCTTATACTGCTGTGGGACTGATGTGCTAGGCCATCTGGTCCACACAGTCCAGTAAATCTGACTGTCCCCTACCTCCACCTGGCTGGAGTAAGGGCCCCTCTAATAGTGATTACAATACTGGTTACTTACATCTTGTAGACAGGGATTAGTCTTCTTTCTCACAGGAGCTAGAGTAAAATCAGCTCTTTCACTTCATCTAGCAACCTACTCTCCAGAGACTGAAGTCGCAGCTTTCATGGGATGATCGTCCTTGACCTTTGTTCTCCTCTTCAATTTACGCACCCGTTCCGTCAGAGCTGAGGTAGATTTTCCATCCCACTTTCTCATGTCTTCTCTGTGATCCTTCAGGCGAAACCATAGGGAGGCCTGTGGTGTGTACCTCATGCATCTTCTCCCTTGAGCAGTAGGATGCCTTTTGTTAATAGCTGAGATATGGTTTGGTACATGTGGGGAGCTGGATAGATCGGATAGACCATCTCTCAACTGTTTGAATTCCTGGGACAGTTTATCCACAGATGAAATGATGGAAGGGGTGAGATTGTCTTTGAACTCTCGGAGTTTATGAATCATTTAATCCACTGTTGGTGGTACTTTGTCATTCCAGGTTATTGCTGCCAGTGAGTCGGCATATGATGATAGTGCACTCTGCGTAACTTTCCATCACATGAGTTGTGTACTTTCGACTTCATCTGATCTATGGGTGCATTCTTAGTATCGTGCTTGCAATAGATCATAGAATCATAGAATAGTTAAGGTTGGAAAGTACCTTAAGATCATCAAGTCCCACCCCCCCTGCCATGGGCAGGGACACCTCGCTCTAAACCATATCACCCAATGCCTCGTCCAACCTGGCCTTGAACACTGCCAGGGATGGAGCATTCACAACCTCCCTGGGCAACCTATTCCAGTGCCTCACCACCCTAACAGGAAAGAATTTCCGCCTTATATCCAATCTAAACTTCCCCTGTTTAAGTTTTAACCCATTACCCCTTGTCCTATCACTACAGTCCCTAATGAAGAGTCTATTTCCCTTAATTATATCAAGTTACTTGCTTTCTCCGATTACTACTTTATTTTTCCTCTTTTTTTTTTTTTTTTTTTTCCAATCGGGTATTCCAGCTTGTTTCAAATAAGTTGTGAAACATCTAAAATCAGACTGCAAGTTTAAGTGTCACTTTTTGGGACATACACAATGAAATTCTAAAAAGTATGCTTAGCAAATCAGAGAACACTATGCACATTCACAAATATTTTTAGTTGATCAAGAATCAAAAAGGATCTTTTTTATTTAGGCAAACTTAATTTTATTTATACATAAACTTTGGTACAAGATCATATCTACAATGTCTGATTCCCTCAGAGACTGGATGCCTTTCTCTAGTGTAGTCCAGTTGGCTGAATGACTCGTAACATCTTACTTGCACAGAAACGTTTCTTTCACAGCTGCCAAGAGCCGCCTCCAAAGGCTGAGAGATCGTTTCTCTTTTGCAATTGCTTTGTCAGTTCTCACTTCCCTAGCAAGTGATCCTAGCTGCTTAGTTTCAACTGCGGCAACAGATATTGGCCCAAATTGCTCCTTTGGTTTAGCTGAAGTGATTAGCACTGTGGTTGAAATGGCTGCAGTATCTGTTGTTGGGGTTGGTGTAGACGCTGTGCTTGGGGCTTGAGTAGCACTAGCAGCTGTGTTGTGTGTTGCTGTCAGGGTCTGAGTAGCTGCTGTACTTGCTGCTGGGGTTGGTGTAGCTGCTGTGCTTGGAGTTGGAGTAGTTGCACTGTCTGTTGCTGTTGGAGGCTGAGTAGCTGCTGTACTTGTCACTGGAGCTGGTGTAGCTGCTGTACTTGGAGTTGGAGTAGCTGCATTGTCTGTTGCTTTGTCATCAGATCCAGAGACATCTTTTTCCCTTTGAAGGTACTGGATAGCGTTGAACAGGGCTCTGTAAGCATAGACCAAGCCCCAGCACGTTGTCGTGATTACAGCACACCTCATTTAAGTGTTTTACTAGTTTTTATGGATTTTGCACTTGTTCAGTGGTGAAGTTCCAAAGCACTGGAGGAGCACTCTGGCCTAGATACTTGCCCATACTATCCCGCACACCCTGCCACTCATGACTGTCCAGCCTCAGGGAAAACCTCTTGGTCCTCCTATAACATTGTCAAACCCTAGACAAGGCCCAAACCCGACCCTGCTTAACTCTCGAGATCAGACAAAATGGAAGTGGGTAAAGCACACTCTGTATGCATGGCAGCATAGTGATGCCCAGCACAAGCAGCAGGCAGGTCTCAAGGGTACCCAAAGGCCATTCAAAACCTCCAGAACTCTCAAATGTTGCTGTAAATAGTCTGGTGGGGGGGCTGGGAATGTAAAGAAATGTCTCCTTCATAGGTTGACTACCCGAGGAGGAAAAAATAGGTGTGTAATTTCTAAACACTTCCATTATATACCTCCCAAAGTATAGAGGTGATGACCACACTGGGAGCACAAGCCAGATCAGTTTCGTGATCAATGAGTCTATTGTATTACAAGTCATTACCATAAAGTACAATGAAACAAGAACCTTAGCCCAAAGCCTCCAACTGATAAATGCTAGCACAGCAAATACCGGCTGTAAGTAAGGTACGACATGCTGAAACTGTGAGATCAAGAAGAATAACTTTGAGAGCCAATAAATCAGCATTGTGAGAAATGACTATTAATTCAAAACAATGAGTGCTTATCGCAAACACGATTAGACACAGTCTGGTCAGATCCCCCACTTACCTTCATCCCCCCCTCTCTAAGGAATGGGGTGGAGAATCAGAACAATGTATTGCTGAGGTGAGTAGCTTGAGAGAGGACACCTTCAACTCCTGAGCTGTGGGGAAGCTCAGTATCCAGGAGGCTCAACTCAGAGTAGCAAGAGCCATCAAGGGAGCCTCAAGTCCTCGACAGGACTTGCCCAGGAGCCGACAGCTCAGCTGATGCGATCAGAGACTCACAGGGGGCCGAGCCAGGAGGAATGGCACCAGTCCTGTCTGGTTAAAAACCCGCTCCAGGGAGTGCATCGAGGCAGCTTGCGCAGGCAGGTGAGCAGAATGGTGATCACTTGCCCTATGACCAGGGCTGGGTCTGGGAGCTCTGCTCTGGCTGCCCTGGCTGTGGTCAGTGTAGTCACTAGGCACCCAGACAGAACCAATGAGAGGGGAGGCTGCAGTGCAGAGCTCAGCGTATAGAGAGTGCCTGCCCTGGTCTGGTGAGGGAAAGGTGCACAATGGGCAGGGCTGCACATGGTGCTCCCTGGTGGAGGTCTTCTTGCAGCTGGGGCTGCGATGCGGGATGCTATTAATAGGCTGAAAGATGTCAGGGAAGCTGAGAGGAAGCAGGACTCCTTGCTCCAGGCCCAAACTGTGCAGGGGCCTCAAGCGTCCATTGTAGCTCATGGAGGAAAGAAGGAGGACATTAACCCAGGAAGCTGGGAAATAGTAACAACAAAAACCAACAAAAAAAGGAGGAAAAGGACAATAAAAGCAAGGGGCTTCCTCCTAAATCTGATGTCCCCACCCAGAACCTACTGGTGCTGCCAGAAAAAAAGCTGTTGGGTCATAACGGTAGGGCACTCTACTTTGAAAGGCACAGAGGCACCCATCTGTAGGCCTGACCCAGTCTCAAGAGAGGAGTGTTGCTTACCAGGGGCTCAGATCAGGGGTGTTGCAAAGAGGTTGCCTGCTCTAGTAAGTCCCACTGACTATTACCCACTTCTAGTGATCCATGTGGGTGCTAGTGGTATAGATAGCAGTAGCCCAGAGAACATAAAGCACTACAGAGCCCTGGGAGAGGTGATTAGGGGCCCTGGAGCTCAGATAGTCTTTTCGTCAACTCTCCAGGATAAAGGGGAGGACCTTAAAAAGCCTAGGAGGATTGGCCAGGTTAATACATGGTTAGAACAGTGGTGCCTTAGTCAGGGGTTTTGGTATTTAGAACACGGGACCAAGTTTAGGAGGTCAGGTCTACTGAGGGCTGGTGGAGCTGTCTGCAACTAAGAGTGGTTTTGGTAGGAGGCTTGCCAAGCTGGTCAAGAAAACTTTAAACCAGTTGTGTTGGGGGAGGTGGGCATCATTCTATCCCAACACATCCAGTCAGTTACCAGCACCTATAATAAATGCTCAGAGCAATGTAGACATATTCCAGCAGCTCCAGCCAATGAGCTGGCTTCATTTGGAGCTGGGCTCAGATGCCTCTATACAAATGCCTGTAGCATGGGGAACAAACAAGAGGAATTAGAGATGTGTGGACGTCTATGGGGGAATGATATAATAGGCATCACAGAAACATGATGGGATGGCTCCTGTGACTGGGGTGGTTATAGGCTCTTTAGAAAAGACAGGCCAGGCAGGCAGGAAGGGGGAGCTGCTATTTATGTTAGGGATAGCCTGGATAGTGTGGAACTCTGTCTGGGGACAGGTGAGCAGTCAATAGAGTGTTTGTGGTTCAGGGTTAAAGGGAGAACAGCGATGGGAGACATTATTGTGGGGATCTGTTACAGACTGTTGGATAAGAGGAATCTGCGGATGAGGCACTCTATGGGCAGATAGAAACAGCCTCAAGCTCGCAGGCCCTTGTTCTCATGGGGGACTTTAACAGCCCTGATATCTGTTGGAGGGACAGTATGGACTGGCACAAGCAATCCAGAAGGTTCCTCAATTGTGTGGAAGACCTTCTGCAAGTAAAGCAAAGGGGTGGTTGGAAATGTGGTGCTCCAGGGCAGCCCTGGTTGTAGCAATCATGAAATGGTCAAGTTCAAGATCCTCAGGACAGTGAGAAGAACATGCAGCAAGCTTGCTGCCATGGAAGGACAGTGAGAAGAGCATGAAGCAAGCTCACTGCCCTGGACTTCAAGAGAGCAGACTTTGGCCTCTTCAGGAAGCTACTCAGTAAAGTTCCATGGGATATAGCCTTGGAGGGCAGGGGAGCCCAAGACTATTGGCTGGTATTCAAGGATCACCTATAACAAGCTCAGGAGTGTTGCATCCCAACTAGAAGGAAGTGCAGCAGGAGGCCAAAGGGAACTCCTTGGATGGATAAGGAGCTGCTGAGTAAACTTAGAGGGAAAGAAGAGACTTATAAAAGGTGGAGGCCTGGGAATAATACAGGGACCAGGTTAGGAAAGCTAAGGCCCAGTTAGAATTCAACTTAGCTAGAGATGTGAAAGTTAACAGGAAGGGATTATATAGTTACATTATGAATAAAAGACAGACTAGGGCCAACATGGGATCCCTCTGAAAACTATCAGAAGAGTGGCTACCCTGGACTAGTGAAGGCTGAGGTTCTTAATGACTTCTTTGCCTCCGTCTTCACTGGCAAAGGCTCTGACTGCACCACCCAAGTCTTGGAAGGCAGACACAGGGACTGTGAGAATGAAGACCTTGGGCCCACTGTAGGAGAGGATCTGGTCTGAGACCATCTTAAGAAGCTGAATATGCACAAGTCCATGGGTCCTGATGAAATCCATCAGTGGGTCCTGAAGGAGCTGGCAAATGAAGTTTCTAAGCCACTGTCCATCATATTTGAAAAATCATGGCAGTCAAGTGAAGTTTCCAGTGACTGTAAAAAAGGGAAATATAACCCCCATTTTCTAGAAGAAGAAAATGGATGCCCCAGGGAATTACAGACCAGTCAATCTCACTTCTGTGCCTGGCAAAATCTTGGAGCAGATTCTCCTGGAAGGTATGCTAAGGCTGTGCATGTGCATGCCTTCTCCTGGAAGGCATTCACACAAAAATCAACAAGGTGCTTGGTGACAGCCAGCATGGCTTCACTAAGGGGAGATCCTGCCTGACCAATTTGGTGGCCTTCTATGATAGGGCTATGGAACTGATGGACAGGGGTAGAGCAGTTGACGTCATCTACCTGGACTTGTGCAGAGTATTCAATGCTGTCCCACATGACATCCTTGTCTCTAAATTGGAGAGACATCAATTTGATAGGTGGACCACTCAGTGGATAAAAACTGGCTGGATGGCTGCACACAAACGGTTGTGGTCAATGGCTCAGTGTCTGGCTGGAGACCAGTAATGAGTGGTGTCCCTCAGGGATCGGTGTTGCGATTGATCTGATTCAACATCTTTGTTGGTGACATGGACAGTGGGATTGAGTGCGCTCTCAGCAAGCTTATTGATGACACCAAGCTGTGTGGTTCAGTTGATATGCTGGAGGGAAGTCATGCCATCCAGAGGGACCTCGACATGCTTGTAAGTTGGGTCAACGTCAACCTCATGAAGTCTAACCATGCCAAGTGCTAGGTCCTACACCTGGGTCGGAGCAATCCCAGGCACAGCTACAGGTTGGGCAAAGAAGAGATTCAGAGGTTCTCCCTGCGGAGAAGGACCTAGGGGTGTTGGTTGATGAGAAAATGAACATGAGCCAGCAGTGTGTGTTCGCAGCCCAGAAAACCAACCTTATCCTGGGCTGCATCAGAAGCAGCATCACCAGCAGTTCAAAGGAGGTGATCCTGCTCCTCTACTCTGCTCTCGTGAGACCTCACTTGGAGTATTGTGTACAGTTCTGGTGTCCTCAACATATAAAAGACATGGAACTGTTGGAACAGTCCAGAGGAGGACCATGAGGATGATCAGGGGACTGGAGGACCTCCTATATAAAGATGGGCTGAGGAAGTTGGGGCTGTTCAACCTGGATACTATCTGAAAAGTGCTTATAAGGATACAGGGGAGGGACTATTCATTAGGAGCTGCAGTGATAGGATAAGGGGTAATGGGTTAAAACTTAAACAGGGGAAATTTACATTGGATATAAGGAATAAGTTCTTTACTGTTAGGGCGGGGAGTCACTGAAATGGTTGCCCAGGGAAGCTGTGAATCCTCCTTATCTGGCGGTGCTCAAGTCCAGCTTGGATAGAGCGTTGGGTGACATGGTTTAGTGTGAGGTGTCCCTGGCCATAGCAGGGGGGTTGTAACTAGATGATTTTAAGGTCCTTTCTAACCCTAACTGTTCTATGATTCTATGTAATTCCCATGTGTTAAAATAAGTGCAGTCCAGTACCTAAGGTACAACACAAGCCCACTACTGCTGCCACCAATAATAATAATGATAAGGGAAATAAGGGAAGAAAATACAACTGCTCATCACCCACCTTCTGATACACAGCCCAACTCGAGCAGTTATGTACCCTTTTGGGTAACTCCCCCCACTTTATATAGTGGGCATGTTGTGCTGTGGTATGGAATACCTCTTTGGCTAGTTTGGGTCAGGTGTCCTGTCTCTGCTTCCTCCCGGCTTCCCCTCTTCCCTGGCAGAACATGAGGCTCACAAAGTCGGTGGTCTGAGTAAACATTACTTAGCAACAACTAAAACCATCAGTGTTTCTATCAGCGTTATTGCCAGGCTGAAATTCAAAAACTCAGCACTGCACCAGCTACTAAGACTGAGAATAATGACTGCCACTGCTGAACCCAGATACAGCAGAAGAGTTAGGAAATACTTCGCAGTTTAAAAAAGGACTGTAGGATACAGGACAGTTCACTGGAAAAGATGAAGCTAAAATTCAGAGGACAGATGTATGACTGAATACAGATATCACCTGCTTTGAAATTATGCTTGTTTTTTGTGTATGTTCTGGCACTGTTTCCAAAATATTAATTTTCTTTACACATTTAAAAAAGTTTACTCTGTTGATTCACTTTACCAACCATTCCAAATAAGTTCTGTGACAAATTACATTTTAAAAGAAAATAAAATGGCCTTTATTATTTTAAATTCCATCTCATTACGCTCATACACTTACAAGAATTCACAAGTTTTTTTTTTTCATCCAAGAAACAATAGAAAAAATCTTTTTCTCCTGTAGCATCCTTGTTATTCTTCCTTTGACCAAAAAGAAAAATAAGATACTGTTTGCAAGAGATAATTGATTAAAATTAAGACAATATAATAAGAATATTATTTTTGTTATAACACTTTAATGTTATAATAAAAATCTATACTTTCTGACTGGTCTGTAATCTTATAAGTTTTGAATTTGGGCTTCTGAAACATAATGTAAGTAACAGCAAGAAAAGAACTGTAGTTTACAATACATAGTGCATTGTTTTATATTGGCTTTATGTTTTTCTAATATATCAACTAGGCTCTAGATACTGTATGATGTGTGAGGGAATTTTTTCTATTGCATCCTTCTTCTCACCCAGGAAGCTTCATTTAGTTAATCAAACTTGCCACCTAAACCCAAGAAGGCATATGTCACATGATGAATTGGCTCAGTGCTTAGTAAAAAATGTATTAGCAACAATGCAAATGAATACAACTTTACTGTTAGTCAAAGAACTGATTCTGCCATATGTCTGATAGAATTGTCCTGTGAATGAATGTCAGAGCATCAGTTTTCACCAGGGAAAGAGCTTAGATAGAGTCCAAGCTACTTTTTTTTTTTCTTTTAAAAGGATGAAATTACTCCAAATACACAGTTTTCTGTCTCACAAGTTTTTGCTTCTTGTAGGCTGATATTTTTTTCTGAAGCCCAGTATGGAATTATGAAATGTTTTGATTTAGATTATATTGCTTTTAAGTAAAGCTAAATATTTGCTCAGAAGTACTATGTACTATAGTACTTAAAAGTACTGTATCATTTTCCAATGCTCCATAATATCTTTCTCCTAACTTCCTTAATGTATTCTGTGATCTGGAAAAAAATTGTATTTCCTCAAAGGTTACTACAAAGATTATCTCTGTTCCTCCCATACGATATTAACAACTCCTTTTAATACACCAAATCTACTCCTCTATCTATTCAGTCATGGTAATGTGCTAAAGCACAAAAAGATACACTCATATATATATGAGTATTCAATCTGTGGGAATCCATAATGTGAGAATAGGCACATTCTCACTCTTCATAATGAGCCAGTTCTCAAAATGACACTGGGCCAGCCAAGGTCGATGTATACACATTTGAATTTCTAAACAGAAATGCAACAGAGATGAGATGCAGAAAGAAATAAAAAAATGTATTTTAAAAGAGCAGCTTGTTTGAGTTCCAGAAAATCTGGTAATTTGAGCCAGGACCTGCTTCACTGAAAGAGGGTGTCCAGCTTTAGTTGCTGCCTCTGAAGGAATGCCATATAGAGGGACCTTGACATGCTTGTGAGGTGGGCTGATGCCAACCTCATGAAGTTTAACCATGCCAAGTGCAAGGTCCTACACCTGGGTCGGAGCAATCCCAGACACAGCTACAGGCTGGGCAGAGAAGAGATTCAGAGCAGCCCAGTGGAGAAGGACTTGAGAGTGCTGGTCGATGAGAAAATGAACATGAGCCAGCAGTGTGCGCTTGCAGCCCAGAAAGCCAACCGTATCCTGGGCTGAATCAAAAGGAGTGTGACCAGCAGGTCTAAGGAGGTGATCCTGCCCCTTTATTCTGCTCTCGTGAGACCTCACCTGGAGTATTGTGTACAGTTCTGGTGTCCTCAACATAAAAGGGACATGGATCTGTTAGAACAAGTCCAGAGGAGGGCCACGAGAATGATCAGGGGACTGGAGCACCTCCCATATGAAGATCGGCTGAGAAAGTTGGGGCTGTTCAGCCTGGAGAAGAAAAGGCTGCATGGAGACCTCATAGCAGCCTTCCAGTATCTGAAGGGGGTATATAGGGATACTGGGGAGGGACTCTTCATTAGGGACTGTAGTGATAGGACAAGGGGTAATGGGTTAAAACTTAAACAGGGGAAGTTTAGATTGGATATAAGGAGGAAATTCCTGTGAGGGTGGTGAGGCATTGGAATATGCTGCCCAAGGAGGTTGTGAATGCTCCTTCCCTGGCAGTGTTCAAGACCAGGTTGGACGAGGCCTTGGTTGATATGGTTTAGAGCGAAGTGTCCCTGCCCATGGCAGGGGGGTTGGAACTTGATGATCTTAAGGTCCTTTCCAACCCAAGCTATTCTATGATTCTATATTCTTCTGTTTTCAAAAAAGTTGCATTCACAGACAATAGCTCTCTGATTTGTGCATATGTGCATGTGTGCATATACAAGGGGTGGTTGGGACATGTAAACAATAGATTTTTGCATAATGTATAAATATGCATTGCATGATATGTACACACCTATATGTAATACACATTTCTGTGTAGGAATATTTTTGTGTCTGGAGCCTTCCGTTCAAGTCTGTGCTAGATTTCTTTAATAATTTCTCAGTAGACTGGCAGTGAAGAAAACATTCCTACAATGGTGGATTTCCATATTCCACAGACTTCCCTAACAACCTAAGTAAGAATTACATGGAAATGTATGAGAGTACAACCTCAGTTGTACTACTGACAAGATCAAATGTTTAAGACGTCAGGGAATACTTTCCACAAAATTCTTTAAGGTGCCAAAATAATAATAAATTTTGGCTGATTTAATATTATTTTTTAGATTCATTTGATTGTGATTTTTTTTTGGTATTATGGGTACAGTTATGAATTTCCTGTATTATCTGATATGACAAGCATTGAGACTGTCAACTGGATGCTGAATTTGCATTCTGCTATTCCTCCAAATCAAGGTATAATAGTGCTTGTACAAATAAAAGGTAGATGGCAGAAATCACTTTGACTAAACAGTTTATGAAGAAATTTTAATGCAAATATTTTTTTTTAGTTGATCTACTTTGTCTTTAAAAAATATTTATCATTTGTTGCAATTTTATCTGTGGGTACCCTTTTGCACGTGCACCTCATCGTCTTTCAGTGGTTGCTCACATAAAGATGAACTAAACCAAAACCACTTATTTTTATCCTTTTTTTTCAATTTCAGCAACAGATGAAAGAATAATTCCTCCAACACTGCCTCTAATATCCTTGTAATTTCTAGCCTTCTGCCTCAGCTATGGTGATTTCTCTATCTTCTGTGAACCCCGTACTGCCTTCCCTATATTTCACAGTTACTCTGATAATGTATTTTCATTCTTTTATGGTATCAATTGTCCTTGTGATTAAGACTGCTCTAGTCAATTAAGCAGTGAAACCAGAATAATGGTCTATTTGAAGACAATGTTTTTTTACTCATTTACAGGGACGGCACTGCCTTTCTTACCTTGAAATATTAAAATGCGTGTCCAAACTCAAGATCAGTCACTGAATTCCAACCTATTTGAACTGTTCCAGGATATTCCCGTAAAATATATGAAAAAGTAGTTAGCATTTGCCAGTCTGAGCATAAACTACGAAAGAAGTCCATTAAAAACAACTTGCAATTTTATTTAGACAAGTAAAGTTCTGTGCGTTGCTTTCTACAGTTAATTTTAAAACCTCTGGTCCATTCACAGATGTGCTGTTGTTGTTAACAAAACCTACTGAGTTACTCATGAAGTGATTTCCTGTTTTCTGTCTTCATCTCATTTTACTTTGCCCCACAAAGTGCAATAATAAGAGGATAAAGCTGTTACTGTCTCTCAGATCTTCCCTTTTACAGCATAACACTGGCTACACAGTCATTTTGTACTCTTTCAAGGTCTTTCGGGAGCAAAGTGGTTTTGTGCTAAGGATGACTATTGTCTGTCCTCTTGGCATATAACATAGAAATATTATTCTTAAAGTTGTCAAAATAGGTGAGAAATATCTCATCACTAGGAGAGTAACGATCTGCACTTTTGCCTAAATATACATAATTGGAGTATTTATTGAATGCCAGTTCATGAACATGTCAAACATTAGCAATTCTGAGTGTCAAATTAATATTTTACTCTCAGCTTTGTAGGATACTGAACCTAATAGAAAAAAGTTTTTTAGTATGACATAGCTATACAGTCCTACCTCCTAGTTTCAATGGCTTCTTTTCACAGATAAGCTTTCCATTTTTTAAGAGGCTGAAAAACCCCAATGAAATAAAGAAACAGTATTAGATTATTTCAAATAGTTAGTTTCACACGTTTAATTGCATTATTTTAGATTACTCTAAAAGTCTGGAATAAATGCTAAATTCTCATGTATTCTATGTTGCAAAAGAATGAAATACTTTAAAAACTGCAAGTTAAGACTTCAGAATTTATTTTTACCTTATTTTATTACTACTTATCAGTTATTATTTTATAATTTACAGTATTTTCTATGGCATATTACATACAGCTATGCATATTTATAAATTATTTTTATCATTATTTTATTTATTCTTCTCACTAATTAGAAAATGGTAGAACTTTATACTATAGATAAAATAAGAGCCATGCAGTACATTCTTCTTTAGTTTAAATTCATATAGATGCATATGTGTGTGTGTTTGTCTACATAAATATGTGTTTATCTACATAAATATCTCACTGAATTTCCATGGAAAAGTCTAAATTATGCTGGGATCTCATGACAGTTGGAGCTGGACAAATGCTGTGAGGTAGCCAAGTCTGTGAAGGGCTGGTGATTTCTCCAATGAAATGTTATTAACTACAAATATAATCTGAAAGGGCAACTAATTCTTAACAGTACAGCTGGATCTTCACTTTGCTAGTGAATCATTTTTTCTCACCTCTTAATCAGGCTGACCAGGTGCTTTTTTAACACGAATGAAGATGTTTCCATGTTTTCTGTCCCAGCGGTCAGAAATTTTTTGCCATTAAATTAGCTGTAAGTACTGAATATCTCTGTGGAAATTCTGGAATTTACTGTGGAATAAGACTACGTTGATAAATTGTGTACAATCTTGTGTAATTAATGTTTATGTCCTATACTATATTTTATCTATAAGCAATAGAAAGCTTTTGCATATCTGGGCTCCTTCTAAGCAAAAGCTCAGACCATAAAGAAGCGATTCTCCCAGAACAGTGAGTGAAAAGTAATTTGTTACATAAGAAATAAAATATCAAACAATTAAACTTTAAGATTCACCTTACGTATCCTTCTATGATTTATATCAAGATACCATGTCCTGTATTCCTTGGTAAAAGTCACACAGAGCTTTAAAAGAAGAAACAAACCAGATGCTCTTGTGTGCTCTCTGGTTGTGGTTTTCTCAGTCTTGTCAACCATGTGTCACTGCTGACACAGAGGTGGACAAATCTCTGCTATTTTTACTCAGTGCCTAAAGGCAGAACATAAGAGCAGATAAATACCAGGAAAGAAAGAGTAAATCAGATTTTTTTTGATCAAGGTCTTGGGACAAATAAAGTTTTTAATCTTACTGACATTCTTGAGATAAAGCAAAAAAAAATCCAGGTTAGTTCTTTTTGCAGAAAAAGCAGCTAAATTATTCTTGTCAGGGTATGGACTACTGCTCAAGGAAAACATTATGGTTTGGTCATTATGCTTCTTTCACATATTTTACTATGAAGTTTCTTTCATTTTTCTACAATGACTCAAAAAACCAGAAAGTGACTTTTAAAGAAAGTGGCCTTTTCTTGTTCAAATTTTTTGTTGTCAACACAGTGTTGCTGCAATAAGAGTACTATACTTTGGTAAGAATAAATGTAGGTGAAGAGAATGTGATTTACATTTTCAGTTTATTTTTTAAGAGAAGATTAAAATGCTTATGTGATAAATGAATATTTTCACTTCAGTTAGATTGTGCTTTAACAAGTAGAAAGGCACATAAAACTTGATACCCTTTACTTGTTTTCTTTCTTCTACATTTATTACAATGTTCATAACTAGAAAGGACTAAAGAATGTAACACCACCGTGTTTTGGTATTATAGTCTACTTTTATCTTATAGAAAAAAATCACAGCTATTGAAAGGAAAAAGATTATTTATTATAGATATAGACTGCAAAATTTTTAATAAGTTTCATTAACTGATCGTAGCTTTTACAGAGAAGGCAGTAGGATTTAATCACTTCAATGGATGCTAATCCCTATGTCCCGAAGTTGAAAAGAGCAGTGACTCATGATCGGGTTTCATCAACAAAGTCAAGGAAAATGTATGAGCCTTTTTCCAGGACAGCAGCCATAAGTGCCTAGCAAACTTTTAGGGAATACACGCTCCTATCTGGTGTTTTCTACAGCCCCCAGATTTACACCTCCTGTCCCCTACAAGTTTTGTAGGGCACAAGACAAGCTTCATGGACACTGCAACAGTCTATGCACACAGGTGTCATGATGACAGACTTTGAGTTCTCCACTATCCATGATTAAGTCCAGGAAAGCATCTATGATTCTCAGTCTGCATGGATCTGAGTGTCACTGCCTCATGGCAGATGCTGATTACCCATTTCAGGCATGGACTACCCTGACATTTTACAACAGTCACGCGCCACATGTACCTTCCAATGAAGTCCTGCAGGTTTTCATGGGTCACACACTCAGCCAGCCTGCTGCAAGGTGTCTCACTTCACCAACCACAACAGGCTAGAGTAGCAGTGGCACGGGTGTTGGTCGTGGTTGGGTAATGTGCTTTGTACAGTGGGTGTGAAGGTGTGGACACACTGCTCTAGACAGAGTGGCCACAAGAGGGGCAGACTGTGCAGCTTCTGCCCTCACTGTCATCCCAGAATGCAATGAAGTGTGTGAAGTCATCTATGCTAGTTTGGCTCAGCACTAGTTCCACCACAGTGCACAGAAACACTGCAGCAGCAATCCACCATGTCTTCATTCTCCAGTAGCCAAAAAACAGATTTGGCTTCTCCCCACCTAAACTTCTGGCACAATTGCCAGCCTTCTCTACCCATTACTTGTGTTGCTTTCTTCAGAGATACATACCTGCAAGCATCCTGCTCTCTTCCTGTGTCTGTAGCATCAGTTTGAGATTTTTACACAGATTATGAGGACATTCTTTATTTGCATTTATTGCCTACAGTCACTGTCCTTAAAAGCAGAAGAGCCTCGCCCCACCAGGAGATACGGTTCTCTAATGTTACTGTTTTTCTGTGCACTCTGTTCCTTTTTCTGCCTCCGTGCTTTACACAGGCAAGGTCACAAAATGTTTTATCCTCTTTCCTCTGTCATAATGATCTTGCCCTAAGAGCACAGTTATCTCAAAGGTTTTAGTCTTCTTCCCTACTACAGAGCTTTGACTTCTCTAGTCCAAATCACATCCCTCCAAACAAAGTTTTGAGGCTGGTGACTGGTTTTTATAAAAAAGCACCAAACAAGTCTGCTGCTGAAAAATTGTCTGAGAGAGAAACAAAGATCTCCCTAAAAAAGCTTCTTGACCTTCTTGGCCTTTCAACCACTCAATTTTCTACATTTAATTGCTATTCCCTTCAATTCTGAACTGTACTTACAAATTATTTTGAGAGCAACCCTTAAAGATTTATTGAGTTACTTACATATTACTCTCACTGCCACTTGAAAGGCAGCTCAAATTCCTCACATTTAGCATGATTTTGTCTAAGAATTTATTAAACCTTAGATTTCAGTTTTTATCTTCTTGCAAAGTTGCTTAAACCGTACATTTAGATCTAGACTTATGAAAATATACTTATCTAAAAGTGATTTATATGACTAGCTGAAAGTATCTGGGAGTTTTTTGAGACAAAAAAAATATGTCATTTTTCTTGAGTAAAATGTAACAAAAACAGTGCAGAATCCTTTCACAGCTCTGCAGAAACTGTTTTTCTTGCTCTGGAAAGAGGTAATTTCCTTTCCAATTAATGCAAGGTTCAGGCCTAAGGGGACAATAGACAGTATAATAGTCAAGATCCAGGACATCAGATCAGAGATAGAAGAATGTAACTCGGAAGGAAAGTTGCTTTGAGATGGCTTTCATAGGAAAAAAACCCCTAACTATTAGGGAGCCATTAACATTTTAAACTACATATGAATTGTGGGTCCCTGAGCAATTTTGATATTCCTGTTCCAGTTACTGACTCCAGCTGTGTCTCTGCTTTTTACTGTAGAAAGTTCCCTCTTCCCCTTATTTGGTTTGGTATCTGAGGGAAGGAACATAAGACCAAGCATATGGACCATGTTACAGAGTTTAGCACTTCTGATATAGTACTGATTTCTTAGACCTGGTAAATTGGACAAACCCTGTTTCCAAACTGTAGGGGTTTTATTTCATTCTTGCTATATTGAAAGTGCTGCTCCAGAGCTCCATCTGATTTCCCCATTAACTTAGGTAGATATTCACATTAATAACATGCTTTCATAAATAGATTTCTAACCTTTCTTTTTGCCAGGAATTTCCTGGTAAAGAAAAACAACAACAAAAAAATCATAAATCATGTGATACAGCTATTCTGCAATATATATTTGCAGAAAAAAACCCCAGTTTATTATAGAATCATAGAATAGTTAGGGCTGGAAACGACCTTAAGATCATCTAGTTCCAATTCCCCTTCCATGGCCGGGGACACCTCACACTAAGTCATGTCACCCAAGGCCTCGTCCAACCTGGTCTTAAACACTGTTGGTGATGGAGCATTCACAACTTCCGTGAGCAACCTATTCCAGTGCCTCACCACCCTAACAGGAAAGAATTTCCTCCTTATATCCAATCTAAACTTCCCTTCTTTAAGTTTGAACCTGTCACCCCTTGTCCTATCACTACAGTCCCTAATGAAAGGTCCATCCCCAGCATCCCTGTAGGCCCCCTTCACATATTGGAAGGCTGCTCTGAGGTCTCCACGCAGCCTTTTCTTCTCCAGGCTGAATAGCCCCAACTTTCTCAGCCGATCTTCATATGGGAGGTGCTCCAGTCCCCTGATCATCCTTGTGGCTCTTCGCTGGACTTGTTCTAACAGATCCATGTACTTTTTATGTTGCGGACACCAGAACTGTACACAATACTCCAAGTGAGGTCTCACGAGAGCAGAATAAACAGGCAGGATCACCTCCTTCTACCTGCTGGTCACACTCCTTTTGATGCATCCCAGGATACGGTTGGCTTTCTGGGCTGCAAGTGCACACTGCTGGCTCATGTTCATTTTCTCATTGACCAGCACCCCCAAGTCCTTCTCTGCACTGCTGCTCTGAATCTCTTCTTTGCCCAACCTCTGCCTGGGATTGCTCCGACCCAGGTGTAGGACCTTGCACTTGGACATGGTTAAACTTCATAAGGCTGGCATCAGCCCACCTCAAAAGCGTGTCAAGGTCCATCTGGATGGCATGACTTCCCTCCAGCATTCTAACCAAACCACACAGCTTGATGTCATCAGCAAATTTACTAAGGGCGCACTCAATCCCACTGTCCATGTCAGAGATGAAGATGTTAAACAAGACCAGTCCCAACACCGATCCCTGAGGGACACAACTCGTTACTGGTCTCCAGCCAGACACTGACCCACTGACCACAACCGTTTGTGTGCAGCCATCCAGCCAGTTCTTTATCCACCAAGTCCTTATCCACCAAGTCTTTATCCACCTATCAAATTGATGTCTCTCCAATTTAGAGGCAAGGATGTCATGTGGGACAGCATCTAATGCTTTACACAAGTCCAGGTAGACGATGCCAACTACTCTATCCCTGTCCATCAGTTCTGTAGCCCCATCATAGAAGGCCACCAAATTGGTCAGGCAGGATTTCCCCTTAGTGAAGCCACAAGCTGGCTGTCACCAAGCACTTTGATGGTTTTCACCTGCCTTAGCATGCCTTCCAGGAGAATCTGCTCCAAGATTTTGCCAGGCACAGAAGTGAGATTGACTGGTCTGTAATTCCCCGGGGCATCCATTTTCCTCTTCTTGAAAATGGGGGTTATTTTTCCCTTTTTCTAGTTGTTGGGAACTTCACCTGACTGCCATGATTTTTCAAATATGATGAACAGTGGCTTAGAAACTTCATTTGCCAGCTCCTTCAGAACCCACTGATGGATTTCATCAGGACCCATGGACTTGTGCAAGTTCAGGTTCTTAAGATGGTCTTGAACCATACCCTCTCGTACAGTGGGCCCAAGGTCTTCATTCTCACAGTCCCTGTGTCTGCCTTCCAAGACTTGGGTGGTGCGGTCAGAGCCTTTGCCAATGAAGACCAAGGCAAAGAAGTCATTCAGAACCTTAGCCTTCTCCAAATCCTGTGTAGCTGGTTCTCCCGAGAGCTTCCTGAGGGGGTCTACGTTCTGCTTAGTCTGTTTTTTATTTACTATGTACCTGTAGAATCCCTTCTTGTTATCCTTAACATCCCTAGACATGTTTAATCCTAACTGGGCCTTAGCTTTCCTAACCTGGTCCCTAGCTTCCCGGACAACATCCCTGTACTCTTCCCAGGCTGCTTGTCCTTGCTTCCACTTTTTATAAGCCTCTTTTTTCATTTGAATTTTCCTCAGCAGTTCCTTATCCATCCATGGAGGTCTCCTGGCCCTCCTGCTGCACTTCCTTCTAGTTGGGATGCAACACTCCTGAGCTTGTAGCAGGTGATCCTTGAATACTAACCAACAGTCTTGGGCTCCCCTGCCCTCTAGAGCTATATCCCATGGAACCTTACTAAGCAGGTTCCTGAAGAGGCCAAAGTCTGCTCTTTTGATGTCCAGGGCAGTGAGCTTGCTGCATACTCTTCTCACTGTCCTAAGGATCTCAAATTCAACCATCTCATGATTGCTACAACCAAGGCTGCCCATGGAGCGTCACATTTCCAATGAGCCCCTCCCTGTTGGTGAGTACGAGGTCAATCATGGCACCTCTCCTTGTCGGCTCCTCTATTACATGTAGAAGGAAGTCGTCTTCCACACAATCAAGGAACCTCAATTATAATCTACTTCCTATACCTTTGTGTTCACTTTCCCATTAAGGGTTAAATGGTTTGCAATATTTAATCCCTTAGCTTACTTTTCTTTCAACATGTCAGCCTAAGAAATTGTTCTTGTAAAGCATTTCTCCTCTCCTTTTGCCACCATAATAGTGTGCTGTTATACCCTTCTGTCACTGTTGATTGATAATAATGTTGAGATGTTCATTGCTTCTGCTTGGTTGTACACCTACATGATATGAAAGTGATGCATATTTTTTGTTTAGGCAGTTAGACTTTCCTCAGTGAAAAAAAAAATTGAACTCAACATTTTGCTCTAAGACAAGAAAATGATGGATTGGGTGGATATAAAACAATTGGAGAGATGTGTGTCCTCATGTGTTTAATAGGTTGTGCCAAGCACTGGGGTTGGGTGGGGAAGTGCTAGGCAGGATGAAAATGTGTTCTATTATATGGGGTTGTTCTGCAACACCAACATGAATATAAAGGTCTCCTAGGAATCTGTACTATCAATTCAGCAGATATGTGTGATTCAAAACACACTGTGCTCTACTTCTTCTACCTCCTATTCAAATGAAACAAAAGGTGATTCAGCACCAAAAGTTTTATTATGATACAAGTAATGATGAGAAGAAGCTGTTATGTGATAATGGTTGTAAAGCCTGTCTACTGAACATTTTTCAGACCTCATGAATATTTGTGGTGAGAGAATAACTTTCTTCTCTTTAAGATCCTTTCTCTACACTACAGTAACACAGGTGATAACTCAATTTTTAACAATCTCCTCTTCCAGGTATTTTGCTATATTCTTTGGCTTATTTTCCTTGTTATAGACAAATATGTAATGTTACTATTGGATATGTAAATTTATGAAGTATATCTAGGTATTTTTATGGACAGAAATTACAAAATTAATGTCATTTTGCTTACATATATAAGCTTAGTTTTATATAGGCAGAAACATTCAAATATTCTACCATTAATCAAAGAGAATTTAAGGTTTATAAGCCAAAACACAGTAATAAGCATCCACAAAAAAACCCCAGTCTCAGTGATAATGCAGGAAATGTCAGATACAAATTAAATAACAAGTTAAATAGCACATTTGTGAGGTGAAGGATGAGGAAGGTGATCCTGGGCTGCATAAAAAGCAATATGGCCTTCGGGTTGAGGGAGATGATTCACCCCCTGTAGTCTTCTAATGAGACCCCACCTGCAGTACTGCATTCAGTTCCAGGACCCACAACACAAGAAGACTGAGTACCTGTTAGAGCAAGTCAACAATAGGGTCATGAAGATGACCAGATATCTGGAGAATCTCTCCTAGAAAAACAGACTGAGAGAGTTGGGCTTGTTCAGCCTCTTGTGAGACCCCACCTGATCAGAGGGTTGGAACACCTCTCCTATGAAGACAGGCTGAGAGAGTTCTTTATCCTGTTGAAGAGAAGGCTCAGGGGAGACCTTATGGCAGCTTTCCAGTACCTAAAAGGGCAGTACAAGAAATTTGGAGATGGAATTTTTATAAGAGAAAGTAGTGGCAGGATAAGGGGTAATTGCTTTGAACTGAAAGAGTAGAGGTTTAGATTAGTTACTAAGAAGTTGTGACTGCCCAATTCCTGGCAGTGTTCAAGGTCAAATCGGATGCAACTTTGGGCAACCTGATCTAGCAGGTGTCCCTGCCTGTGGTAGGGGGTTAGAACTAGATGACCTTTAATATACCTTCCAACTCAAACCATTCTATGATTTGATAATTGTATGATTCTATGTTTGCATGCCAAGGTTTTGGTAGTGGAGGGTAGGCTTGTTTTTGTTTCTCACTATCCTTCTTTCTGTTTTATTTATCAATATACTAAATGAATCTTTCCCAAGTCAAGTCTATTGTGCCTGTGATGGTTTGATGAGTCATGTTTTGTAACTATCTCAACTCATGAGCTTTTTCATCTTATTTTCTCCACTTCTCCCATGGAAGATGGGGAGCAAGAGTGATGGCTATCTGGCAGCCAACCAACATCAGTCTACCATACTTTTACTTGGGTGGATGTTAGCCTTTTATAAAATACAGAGTTTGCCAGAAAACACCCAATGAACAATATTTCCAATTATGAATATAAATACTAGCTCTGTTAAGTTATATGTTTATTGCTGAAGGAATATAAGCAAAAAATCTCACATATCATCATTTAAGTAATTCCAAAAATATGGAGATAGGCAAAATTCTATATCATGCACAATACTATTTTCAGTAATTTTGCACTCAATCTGACAACATATATGTATGTGTATATGTAGTTACACAAATATACGTTTATGTCATACATTTGACACATACAACCTAGTCAAAACCTCAAAAAAGTAGAGTGTGATAAGAGTGAACTGTCGGAGTGAGGCAAAGACATGAGATATCAGTGAAAACCTGTCCTAAACTGAGAGTGGCACCATTTCCTCTGCAGTCATTCCAGGAGACATCAGAGTGTGGCAGGATGTCCTGGGTTCAGCAGTAGCAGTCATTTTTCTCCTTCTTGGTAGCTGGTGAACTGCTGTTTTAACTTTCGGCCTGGGAACAGAGATGTTAAAAATGATGTTTTGGTTTGGCCAAGGACTTTGTGAGCCTCATGCTCTGTCAGGGAGGAGGGGAAGCCGGGAGGCAGCAGAGACAGGACACCTGACCCAAACTGACCAAAGAAGTATTCCATACCACAGCACGTCATGCCCAGGAGGTAACTGGGAGTTACCCAGAAGGGCTAGGTGGACTGCAGAGTTGGAGGAGGTTTCGATCGGTGCTTGGTCAGGCTGGGGGTCGAGTTATTGGTCGCCTGGTGATGAGGTGTTGTATTCTCTTCCCTTGTTATTTCCTTTATCATTAGTATTATTGGTGGTAGCAGTAGTGATTTGTGTTATACCTTAGTTACTAAAGTGTTCTTATCTCAACCCATGGGAGTTGCAGTCTTTTAGGTTCTCCTCTCCATCTCTCCAGGAGTAGGGAGAGTGCAAGAAGGGGAGGGAGTGAGTAAAAATCTGTCTGGCTCGGTTTAAACCACGAGACAGGATCATGGCATGAAGCCTTATGGAGAAGTTTGATAGGTAAGCCACATTCTGGGAAATGTTGAAGGTTGTTTAACCTGTTCTATTCTCAGAGTAGGAAGGAACTGATGTCTCTTGAATCTTCTGATGCTCACATTTCTTTGCTTTTGTAAGAGATTAGGGAATATATCAAGTGTTGCCTTGAGTTAGGCAGGAGTTGATAGCCAGAGCACCTGCTACAAAAAAAAGAAGGATACTCTATTAGGTGCAAAATCTGCTCAATAACCGGTCTTGGTGTTTTCTCCATGTTTTTTTGGTCATGTTTCTGCATGCTTGGGTATTTTTGCCTGCATTTCACCAAACTTCTTTCAGAATTAAAACCAGAGAAGAGGTAATTTGAGTTTCTCCTAGCTTGTTTTGCTCTCTTCCACTCTTTACTTCATTTGAATCTGATATCAGAGGGATCATTCCCAATTCCAGAGGCTGCCAATCCCCTTACTCTGGTGAATTTTTTTTCTTTCTTTCCCCTGCTGCCCTGAATGTCCAAAGGCCATCAGAAATCACACAACTTCCAACCGTCTCTTACAGAACCAATTTTTGAGCAATCTGTTGTTCTTAATTATCTTGTCATGCTTTCACCCTTTTTCTCTAAGGCTGGAAGAATTCTCCTGAAATCCCATCTGATCTTACCGTCTCTGGGTATCTTTCTCAGGCCAGCAGTGCTGTATTTTCTGCATTGCAGCAGGAATAGGTCCATTTTGTTTGTACTCACAAAAAGGTAACGTTTCCCTTAATTCTGCTAAAACCCACACTTTCCTCATATTTACAGTTCATACCCTGAAAATTTATAGTTTTTTGTTCATTTTAATGAGAATATCAGTGCAAGTTTTTGTATGTATTACTCTGAATATTTAAGATATTATATTTTTAAGACAAAAGTGCTTCCAAGCAAAAAAGTACATGAGAATTCAGAAACTTGGAAAACACTGATATTAGATTCAGGGAATGGATTTTCTTCTAAAGCAAACAATTAGAAATTCATAAATGCATTTTTTATTTACAAAGAAAATGGAACATAAGTCTAATATCTGCTTAAAACACAGATATATTTTTATGTGCATTCCTGAGATATGTTTTTGACATTTTCTAATGTTATTTCTATCCTATCTTTATCAAGGAACGTTGTATAAAATCTTGCTGATGCATTTTAATTGGGACCCCTTGTATTCTGACTACATTTCATCTGCACGACAAAAAAGTGATGAACTATCCATATAATAGTCCTTGTCATTTTGATCATCTTCATTATAATTTCTTGTTAATCTTCACCTTTTTGAGGAGAGTATAAAATTATATATTGTCCTTTTGTTGTACTATTCAAAGCTAAAAATGAAAAAGAAATAAAAAGAGCCAAACCCACAGTATATTGCGATTTATTCTATAATTTCTTTTCTGAGCATCAGAGTCTCAATATTACAAGAGTATTTTTTTCTTCTGTGTGCTAAGGTAGTTGCTCCAGACCATTTTCCAGATGGCTATTTAAGATTTCCATTATTATATTTTTTCTGGCTTTCTTTGTATACTCCAAAATTGCACTGAGTTTTAGGAGCATAGGAACAAAGGACAAAACCATATGCAAAGCTCCTGTTGTTTTAACTTATGATCCAAGGTAATTTTTACCTTCAGATCCCTCATATCTGTTTCTTATTCTCACAATACAGAAGGTGATTATGGCTCCAATTTAGTTGGCATGTCATTAAACTTGCACAGATTACTTGGGTTAATATGGAATTTTTCTCCACACTTCCCAAGCTGTTGAAATGACAGGTTCAATATGTGTCTTCTGAAATTTCTAATTATTGCACTTTCACCCACTTTCAAATTTTCACCTTATTTCAAGTATTTCTCTTGCAAATGTACTAATATTCACTTCCTAGCCTTTCTGTTTATTTTTAACTGATTTCATGATTTGCTAAACTTCTTTTGCCACACCTGTAAAATATTGTTTGCATAGATCAGTATTCAGCCATTTAAATAACTTGCTCAATTAACTGGCATAATTAAAATTTCAGAAATCCTTAAGTAATTATTAAAAATAAGCTTTACTCATTTGTTTTATCTAAACTAACTCTACAAGCTGCTAGCACAACAGCTGCTAGCACAAGCTTTGTCATTAAGGTGCTACTTCTGAGTACTTGAAAAAGAGTTAGGCCACTCCAAATAAAAATCCCCAGAACAGCATGTCATGTCATGTCATGTCACAGTAAACTCAAGCAGCTTTTGAAATGGATCATTAAGCATTAAATATTGTGAAAGTGATTAACAAGGGATGCAAAGAGAAATGAGCATTAGGTTTGGTAGGAAAAAGGTCTTTTATATATGTGATTTTAAGACTAAAGAGAAAGCTATTGCTAAAGCAAAAAATGAATCATGTTACTTTTTACTAAGTGGCTCATTATTTCTTATTTTAGTCCCCCACTTTATGGTCTTTGTACACTTTCCAAGGTATAACAACACTATCCTTTCTAGTTACCTGGTACCTAAGGCAAGAAATGAATTATCAAGAATGAATATGAGTTTTCAAACTGCTGTTATAGTAAATCATTTACTAGCTCTCTGGGTTCTTGCTTATGTGACAGTGTGTAATATTACTTTCGGTAGGACGACATAGGGCCTCAGAGTTTTTTCACCATGCAAAACTACAATGACCTGTTTCTACTTTATAATGAACAACATTAAGTACAGCTTTTATTCTTTAACCTCTGCCACCTTCAGTTTCTTGTCTTTTCCTCTTCATATGTTTTTGCAATCCATTCATTGTCCTAAAAACACTGAGAGTTTTCTGAAGAAGAACAAACCTCACACTTACTAAACTGGTTAGTAGCAGCAGCAAGTTACTGAATTAAAGCTGCACTGTAAAGATTCAAGTTTTTTCCTGGGTGTTAAATCTTCCTCAATTAAAATTTATTTTCTAAAGTAGAAACAGGTATTTTGCAAGCTGTAAACTAGACAAGTTGCTGGAGAAATCATAGAATCATAGAACAGTTAGGGTTGGAAAGGACCTTAAGATCATCTAGTTCCAGCCACCCTGAGATAGCCAGGGACATCTCACACTAAATCACGTCAACCAACTCTCTGTCCAACCTGGCCTTGAACACAACCAGGGATGGAGCATTCACAACTTTCTTGGGCAAAGAAAGTGCCTCACTACCCTTACAGTAAAGAACTTTTTCCTTATGCCCAATCCAAACTTCCCCTATGTATGTTTTACCCCATTACCCCTTGTCCTATCACTACAGTCCCTTATGAAGAGTCACTCTCCAGCATCCTTGTAGGCCCTCTTCAGATACTGGAAGGCTGCTAAGAGGTCTCCATGCAGCTTTCTCCAGGCTGAACAGCCCCAGCTTTCTCAACCTGTCTTCATAAGGGAGGTGCTCCAGTCCCCTGATAATTGAGACAAAAGGGCACAAAATCACAAAATGAAATATAGAAACCTTTAGAATTAGTTTTTAAGTAATGTTAAGTTTGATGGCTTTGTAACAGTAGCAATGGAAAATTACTGAGGTGCATGATACATAGTACAGCTAGAGAACATACTGAGAATTCTCACGAGATAAATCGTTATAGTTGGCATAGTTTTAATAAAACAGTCTAGAAGAACAGGGCACAGGGATAAGGAGTATCTGGGAACTGCAGGGGTCCAGGATGGGCTACAGTTTAACTGCTAAGTAGGAGGATAGGAGGATTATTATGTCTCTGGTGCTAACGAAACAATTAAACTGGTATGAGCATCTACTGCCTGTGCTTCAAAGGCTGCCAGAAGTGATGAAGATTGTTGGAAGAAGTAAACGACCCTCAGAGACCACCACCACAATTCTGTATGCATGCTGGGAACTCTCTGGAAAATGATGTAATCCATATGTAGCCTCATGAATATGTACGCATGCCCAGGGACTATATAAGTATGGCTTGTATAGCAATACTAGACACATGTTAATAGGAGTTATCCCCTGTGTCTCCCGGTGCCACAATAAAGAATACCTGCTTGTCAGCTTGAAAACTTTGGTGGCAAGTTTGTTCCTGGAGTTTTCTCTGAATCATCACCCTTGTAGCTCTTCTCTGGACTTGCTCCAACAGTTCCATTTCCTGTTTATGTTGAGGACACCAGAATTGCACACAATACTCCAAGTGAGGTCTCACGAGAGCAGTGTGGAGGAGCAGGATCACATCCTTCGACCGGCTCGTCATGCTCCTTTTGATGCAGCCCAGGATAAGGTTGGCTTTCTGGGTTGCAAATGCACTCTGCTGGCTCCCGTTCATTTTCTCATCAACCAGTACACCCAAGTCCTTCTCCACAGGGCTGCTCTAAATCTCTTCTCTGCCCAGCTTGTAGCTGTACCTGGGATTGCTCTGACCCATGTGTAGGACCTTGCACTTGGAATGGTTAAACTTCATGAGGTTGGTGTCAGCCCAACTCACAAGCATGTCAAGGTCCTTCTGGATGGCATCCCTTCCCTCCACCGTATCAACCAAACCACACAGCTTGGTGTCATCGGCAGACTTACTGAGGGTGCACTCAATCCCACTGTCCATGTCATCGAAATGTGAGACTAAATTAAATTTTCATGTAAAATTCTCAGTAGGGGTCTAATTTCTAGACAAATTTCTGTAATTTACTGTAAGATAGTAGAAATTAAACAGATAGCCCGCTTCTGAGAATTCATATCTGGAAGCTTGTAGTAATAAAAAGTCTAACCTCTTCACCCAGTCCCTGCTAATTATACTAAGTCATTCATTCATTCATGTGAGTGTCTGCTTTGAAAGTTTATGCTCTTCTTTAACACAAGTGAATAAAGGATGAAAAGGTCAGTGACATACAGCAGTTAAGTGTTTGAAAATAATTTAATGAGGTAATCTGCATAAAAATGAATATTTTTTCCTTTGAAACAGGCAACATCTAAAGTTTAGAGGATATGTGCCAAAATAGCTTTTCATAACACAGTTTCTTGGTATTATTCATTGAAAATTCTAGATTGCCTGTCTTATGAAACAGAAAGTCATACTTCAGAGTGAAAACTTTTCTCAGATACCTTTGTGACATCTTGCTTAAGGCTAGTCTCAAAATGTAATGAGGATTTAATTTTTTCTCACATATAATTTCCCAATTTTATTCTACAAAGAATATAGGATTAGGAAATTTATACCTTATGCTTTTGACTTTTTCAATATATATAGTAGCTTGGGCCATATTTAGCTTTTTCCTTAAGATACTACTACACAGTAGTAGGTCAGAATCTGGGCCTTTGAGAACCTCACCTAAGGACAGCTGGCTGCAGATATTCTTGGGAATATCTGAGATAGAAATTTTTAAATATTACTCCTCAATATTTAAATGCATAATAAAAATAACAGTATGTATCACTCTCATTTATCTGAGGATAAAAGAGTTCTGATTTCATCCATAAACTATGTTCCTCAGATGATCTCTTCAGGATTGCATGTACACAGATTGGTGTGGATCTTAAATGTGTCTGTAAACAAATCTAAGCCTTTCTGGAAAAGTACTTCAGGACTGGCAGAGAACTTAAGATTCATTAGACCTGATGAATTTACAGGTAGAACAATTATGTACATTAGCAGCTGTTTTGAGAAAACACAGTAATGAGTTTATAATATAAATGATCACATACAGGGCAAAAATGAGGTTGTATTAACACTGAAATTATTCTATAACTAATAATGTGGATGATAATGTTGTTTAGAATGGATTGTAAATATTCATGGGTAGACATATACACTTTTAGAAGAAAATAATTTCTTGATGTAACTAAAGTACGTTTCATATTGTTATAAATGTTTTCCATAGGAAAGCTAGAAAAATTTTTAAGTTAAACTCTTGAAGGTTTATTTGAAGATAAGAAACCTAAACCCAACATACATAAAATTGATAGGTACTGCAAACAGATCAAATGTATTTGAAAGCTATTTATTCATAGAAAAAAAGAAAGAAGACATTTTAACGTGTTTGTGAATTATTTTTCCTCTTTTTTTTTTTTACTTCAAATTCTTCAAGCAACTCATAACTTTAAGGCATATAATCTTTTGGAATTTATGTTGCAAAATATCTCTGACCTTTATGATTTTCTGTATTTGTGGATAGACCAGCAACTCTGCTTTCTACACCAGCAGGTTATTGCATATTTCTTGTGAATATTATAGCTGAAATACTAAACATAACCTGCTAATAAGTTATTGGGATCCTATGAGATTCTGAATGAGACAACAGCAGATGGAAGATAAACATGTGCCATTGGCTACAGTAGAAAATGTCAAAAATAAGCTGTGAAGCTGAATGCCTAGTTGCACAGAAAAAGATGTTTCATCTCAGAGGAAAATAACATCTGAATGAGAAATTATTTTTGTTAGCTATTTTCTCTTAAGGCAGAATCATCTTTATGTAGGATGTGTAGTTAAGTAGAACGTTGAGTTTGCATTGGCTTTCTGCATACAAGTGATTTTTATCTTGTACTCCTGAAAGTGTTACCTAGTTACTCTTGATTTAATGTAAAGATTTTTAACTTTTTTCTGTTCTCTATTCCATCTGAACCTGGCAAAGCACCTTCTAAAAGTACAACACAAATCACAAGTAAGAACTGTCACATATGATTTATTTTTTCTTTACATGTCCTTTAGAGTAAGAGTTGTCTAGAGAGACACATGGTGGTGGACAAATTCTGGAGGATTCCACTGTATTTTTTTCCAATTCTATGATTCTGCCACATTACATTTTCAGGTATGACTGAAGGCAAGTAGGCTTATGCACTGGAAGTTTAACACTTTTAATTCATGTCAATAAATGGTTAGAAGGGTGGTGCCATAGTCAGGAGTTTGGGCATCTAGAACATGGGACTCAATTTAGGAGGCCAGGTCTACTGAGGCCTGGTGGAGCTGGTTCCAGCCAAGAGTGGTTTTGGTAGGAAGATTACCAGGCTGGTCAAGGATGCTTTAAACTAGATGTGTTGGGGGAGGGGGGCATCATTCCATCCAAACACATCCAGTCAGTTGCCAGCACCTATAATAAATGCTCGGAGCAATGTAGAGATATTCCAGCTGCTCCAGCCAGTGAGACAGCTTCATTTGGAGCTCGGCTCAGATGCCTCTATACAAATGCCTGTAGCACGGGGAACAAACAAGAGGAATTAGAGATGTGTACACATCTATGGGGGTATGATATTATAGGCATCACAGAAACATGGTGGGATGGCTCTTATGACGGGAGTGGTTATAGGCTCTTTAGAAAAGACAGGCCAGGCAGGCAGGAAGGGGGAGCTGCTATTTATGTTAGGGATAGCCTGGAAAGTATGGAACTCTCTCTGGGGACAGGTGAGCAGTCAGTAGAGTGTTTGTGGTTCAGGGTTAAAGGGAGAACAGCGATGGGAGACATTACTGTGGGGATCTGTTACAGACTGTTGGATAAAGAGGAATCTGTGGATCAAGCACTCTATGGACAGATCAAAACAACGTCATGCTCACAGGCCCTTGTTCTCATGGGGTACTTCAGCCAACCTCATATCGTTTTGAGAGATGGTACGGTCTGGCACAAGCAATCCAGGAGGTTCCTTGATTGTGTAGAAGGCAAATTCCTTCTGCATGTAATAGAGGAGCCGACAAGGAGAGGTGCCATGCTTGAACTCATGCTCACCAACAGGGAAGGGCTCATTGGAAATGTGATGCTCCAGGGCAGCCTTGGTTGCAGCAATCATGAGATGGTCGAACTCGAGATCCTCAGGACAGTGAGAAGAGTGTACAGCAAGCTCACTGACCTAGACTTCAAGAGAGCAGACTTTGGCCTCTTCGGGAACCTGCTTAGTTAGGTTCAATGGGATATAGCCTTGGAGGGCAGGGGAGCCCAATACTGTTGGTTAGTATTCAAGGATCACCTATGACAAGCTCAGGAGTGTTGCATCCCAGCTAGAAGGAAGTGCAGCAGGAGGGCCAGGAGATCTGCATGGATGGATAAGGAGCTGCTGGTTAAACTTAGAGGGAAAAAAGGGGACTTATAAAAGGTGGAAGTAAGGACGGGAGGCTTGGGAAGAATACAGGGATGTTGTCTGGGAAGCTAGGGACCAGGTTAGGAAAGCTAAGGCCCAGTTAGAATTCAACCTAGCTAGAGATGTGAAAGATAACAGGAAGGGATTCTATGGGTACATTGTGAATAAAACTCAAACTAGGGCCAATGTGGGCCCCCTCTGGAAGCTGTGGCTTCCACTCTGGAGAAGTGGCTACCCTGGACATGGAGAAGGCTGAGGTTCTTAATGACTTCCTTTTCTCAGTCCTCACTGGCAAATGCTCTAACCACACCACCCAAGTCTTGGAATGCAGACCCAGGGGCTATGAGAATGAAGACCTTGGGCCCACTGTAGGAGAGGGTCTGGTCTGAGACCACCTTAAGAAGCTGAATGTACACAAGTCCATGGGTCCTGATGAAATCCATCAGTGGGTTCTGAAGGAGCTGGCAAATGAAGTTGCTAAGTCACTGGCCATCATGTTTGAAAACTCATGGCAGTCAGGTGAAGTTGCTGATGACTGGAAAAAGGGTACTATAATCCCATTTTCAAGAAGGGGAAAATGGACGACCCGAGGAATTACAGACCAGTCAATCTCACTTCTGTGCCTGGCAAAATCTTGGAGCAGATTCTCCTGGAAGGCATGCTAAGGTACATGAAAAACAATAAGGTGCTTGGTGACAGCCAGCATGGCTTCACTAAGGGGAAATCCTGCCTGACCAATTTGGTGGCCTTCTATGATGGGGCTACAGAACTGATGGACAGGGATAGAGCAGTTGACATCATCTGCCTGGACTTGTGCAAAGCATTAGATGCTGTCCCACATGACATTCTGAAATCTAAATTGGAAAGACATCAATTTGATAGGTGGACCACTTGGTGGATAAAGAATGGACTGGATGGCCACATGCAAAGAGTTGTGGTCAACCGCTCAATGTCCAGCTGGAGACCAGTAACGAGTTGTGTCCCTCAGATGGCTGTTGTGACTGGTCTTGTTCAATATCTTTGTCGGTGATATGGACAGTGGGATTGAGTGTACCCTCAGTAAGTCTGCCGATGACACCAAGCTGTGTGGTTTGGTTATAATGCTGGAGGGAAGTCATGCCATCCAGATGGACCTTGACACGCTTTTGAGGTGGGCTGATGCCAGCCTTATGAAGTTTAACCATGTCCAAGTGCAAGGTCCTACACCTGGGTCGGAGCAATCCCAGGCAGAGGTTGGGCAAGGAAGAGATTCAGAGCAGCGGTGCAGAGAAGGACTTGGGGGTGCTGGTCAATGAGAAAATGAACATGAGCCAGCAGAGTGCGCTTGCAGCCCAGAAAGCCAACCTTAACCTGGGCTGCGTCAAAAGGAGCATCACTAGCAGGGCAAAGGGGGTGATCCTGCCCCTTTACTCTGCTCTTTTGAGACCTCACTTGGAGTATTGTGTGCAGTTCTGGTGTCCTAAACATAAAAAGTACATGGAACTTTTGGAACAAGTCCAGAGGAGGGTCATGAGGATGATCAGGGGACTGGAGCATCTCCCTTATGAAGACAGGCTGAGAAAGTTGGGACTGTTCAGCCTGGAGAAGAGAAGGCTGCGTGGAGACCTCCTAGCCTTCGAGTGTCTGAAGGGGGCCTACAAGGATGCTGGAGAGGGACTCTTCACTAGGGACTGTAGTGATAAGACAAGGGGTAACGGGTTCAAACTTAAACAGAGGAAATTTAGATTGGATGTAAGGAAAAAGTTCTTTACTGTAAGGGTGGTGAGGCACTGGAATGGGTTGCCCAAGGAAGGTGTTTTTGTCTCACCCCTGGCGGTGTTCAAGGTCAGGTTGGACAGAGCATTGGGTGACATGGTTTAGTGTGAGGTGTCCCTGCCCATGGCATCATGATTCTACGATTCTATGTCATCTTGGGATTCTGGATGTTTATGTCAAGTAGGTCAAGAAAGAAATGATTCACTGGCTACTGAATAACCGGCACTATTCACCTCTCATTCATCCTTCAGTTAAAAAGAACAGGGCTTGGAGTCCCTGGCCTTAGGCAGAAATTATTTTTTAGATATCCAGGACATCCTGAGGAAAAAGATTACTGAATTGCAGCCAAGTGGGAAAGCGTATATGCAAAGATATTTTTTTATAAATATACAGAAACAAACAATCTGTGTACAAGAGTGTTTTGCAGTAGAAAATGCATTCTTTCCATACGATAATAAATGGTGTTCTACTGTGACAGCTGGAGGTCAGATAGAATAGAGTAGACAATTTACTGGGTGAGATTTTGGCATGGCTTCAAGTGCATAAGGATTTAAATTAGATTGGAACAAAGAGGAATAGTGGATAAAATGCTAGATTATAAATTATGGATGATACATTTAGTATCAAACAATATAAATTAATTTGAGTTCACTATTACATAAAACAAGTGGTTAAATTAGTATATAAATTACATTTTTCAGTCAGATAAGACAAGTGTGGTATGAGAAGCTATTTGGGTTTATTATAAAAATATTTATTTATGCTTCAACATATGGAGTGATCCTGTGTTTTTAAGGATCTGAAATTCAAGTGTAAAACATTAAATTTTTAAACAACCATGTAAACCAGCACAAGATATTTGCGTTCTAGGGATATAAGCAAATATTTACTCAAGGACGATACATAAAACCACTGTAAGTTGGAGAGAATGGGAACATATATCTAAGTACACATCCACGATTTTTTGAATAGGCTAGTGACATACCAGGTAAGAGAAATACTTGTCCTAAATACCTGTCCCAGAATACCTCTAGGGGAAATCAGACTGAAAATAAGTTCAACAAACCATCCAGGAATTGAGTTTACTATTTTGGTTATTAGAAAGAAAAAAAAAAAAAAAGAAAAATTCTTCTCAGACTTGCTTTGTTAAGGGTTTGGAGATAAAAGTAATTTTTCATATGGAAAAAAGAATATTAACTTATTCCACATAGTTGTTCTTTGATTTTGCTGAAACTTTATACATATTTTGAATTCCTCAGAGAAAAAACACTATGTGTGTGTAAAAGATTAGCAGTGGCTATCACCCAGAAGTCAATTGTGGGGAATAACTAGCATGCTAGTGTGGAAAGTCTTACAAATCTTGTTTCACTGCTTTTATAAATGTTTTACAGTTAAGACTCCTGTTTCCACAAATACCAGAAGATTATTTTGGAGTGAATTTTATGGGAACATATTGAAATGGTACTGATTCCTTTTCGGCCATTTTGGGCAATTTCTCATAAAAGATTTATTTTTGTAGTTTGTATACTTCTGTATATCTCTGACATCCTGACTTAGAAGCTGCTACTGACTACAGTACCAACCCTGACTGGATTACACACTGAAAGATGAAAAAATAAAGAAAAAGCAAGAAAGTGAATAAAACTCTCTTTATCAAGCAAAGTTATAAGGAGGATTGTGAGAAGAAGCAAACTGGAAAACCTGGAAAAAACAGAGGACAGAGAAAATCATATCCTCCAACAGTGAGGTTTTCTGAAAAATTAGCAGTAGGACAAGAATAAAGCAGTTGATCAAGAAATCCCACCTGCCCACAACAACAAAAAATCAGATATATTCTATACAAGAAGGGTAACAAAAAAAAGAAAAAAGGGTGAAAAACACCCAAAATGAGAACCAAACTATATGGAGAATCAAAAAGCTCTTTGATAGAAAGAATCAAAAATTCTCAAAGACAAAGGAGATAATATAAAAACAAAGAAAATTGTTTTTAGGTTGGTTTGTTGGTTTTTTTTCCCCTGAACATAAAAAGATAGGAAATCTTAGTAACCTCCTAATCACATTGGGTATTGTTGCTAGTAGTAATGAAGTCTGAGTATATGCACAGTAGAAAGGGAAGCAGACACATTGACAACAGAATACCTAATTGTGAATCACAGGAATATTTACAAACCTTGAAAAACATCTGGTGTTTATGTCCATAGTAATCTTGAACACAGCATCACCATGCACTCTGAACATGCAAATTTCAAACTAATGAAAAAAGGTCTAAAAGAAACATTTAAATGCAAATCTGAGCACATGACAGAAATCATTGCAGGCATGTAACAAAGCATAGTTCAATGTTTGTCAGGTAAGCTGAAGTTCCTGGCAGTGATTTTTGGCTAGTCTGAGTTTAAAGCAGTGAAACTCATTAGAAAGCTTATAGGCTACTGTCAGGAGAAATGATATCTGTCTGAGGAGATAGAAGATGGCCTCTTGAAAATCAGTGACATGTTTCTCACTTACATTTCCATGTAAACCAGCACTGAATAGCAACCAGATCACACTAAAATAGGAAGAGAGGTGTCTGTGCTATTAAAACATATCTTACTTCCATTCCTTACCTTTTACTACTAGAATAAAGACTCCTTATTTAATCACCATAGCAACCATGATGAGCCCATGTAGTCATTGATCCCATCTGCACAGCAATGAACCAGGGGAAGGATGTGTTCCCTGTTCTTTCAGGGCTGCTCAAAATCTGGCAGCTTGTCTGTTAAGTGCTCCTGTGTCTTTTGTATTCAGTATTGTCCTCCAAAAACCTCCTGTTGGCACAGTCTTTCTTTTGTTTTTTATTTCACACTCTAGGGGGAAATGCTGAAAAAAATTATCCTCTGTTTCAGCAAACCTTTTATTTGAGTCATCTGTTGAATAATGTTGCAATCTCAGGAAAGAGTAAAATAGCTCATTCAGAGGTAACATCCGGTTGTCATTTTCTGGATAGCTAAAATCTGAGCTTCACAATCTTAGAGTCATACAATCATTTAGGTCGGTAACACCTTTAAGATCATGTTTGACACTGCCAAGTCCACCACTAAACCATGTCCCTAAACGCAACATCTACACATCTTTTAAATAACCTGCAGGGATGGAGACTCAACCGTACCCCTGGGCAGCCTGTTCCAGTGCCCGATAAAACTTTGACTGAAGGCAAATATTTTTTTCAGTTTAAACCTCCCATGATGCAACCTGAGTCCATTTACCCATTTCCTTTTGTCTTGTTACTTGGAAGAAAAGACCGACATGTACCCTGCACAAGCCCCTTTCAGATATTTGTAGAGAGCAATAAGGTCTCCCCTGAACCTTCTTTTCTCCAGGCTAAACAACCTTAGTTCCCTCAGTTGTTTCCCATAAGACATGTGCTCTAGACCCTTCACCACCTTTGTCACCCTTCTCTGGACTCACTCGAGCACCTCAATATTTTTCTTTTAGTAAGTGGCCTGAAAGCAAACACAGTATTTTAGGTGTGGTTTCACCAGTGCTGAGAACAAGGTCCTGATGGCCATTCTATATCTGTTACAAGCCAGGAAGCTATTGGCCATCTTGGCCCTTTGGGCATACTGGGGGCTCATGTTCAGCCAACTGTCAAACAACACTCCCAGGTCCTTTTCTGCTGGGCAGATTATCAAGCACCAGACAAGGTCAGAATATACATTTATTCTGATGTGAATTTCAGCAGAAAAAAAAGGTTCATCATGTATGTTCGAGGTTGCTTATCAACCTGCCAACTTCACTGCTTCTTATGCATAGCTTTACACAGAATCAGAGAGTGTAATATGCAGCTATCCAACCATACAACAATTGAAGCATCCTTTTAAATGTATTGGAAAACTAAATCGGAAGTGTATCAATGTGAGAATCACCAGTGTGCAAGTGTTACATGTTTTCTCGAACGGAAGATCTGCAATATGTTTCTTAATGAAAGTAAACACCTTTTATACCTGTAAGTGTTGCAAAAATGAGACAAGCAAAATCCTACTAGAAGGTGTGCTGGATGTAAATTGTTCAAAAAAGGAAAGGGGAGTGGTACATATGAGTACTGGTTACTTGAAACCGGATAAAAATCATCCCTGCCTATGTGTCAGGAAGTTTACTAGCTTAAGAACCAAATCTATTTGCCAATCCTCAGCTCTAATGACAATGATAATGGAACATCTAATGATGTTTTAGTCTTCCATCAAGACAATTGTTTTCTCTGGTGCAGTGCACGAATACAAATTCTGATACTAATGTAGGCAGTAATTCAGAAGGGTGAAGATCTTTAGTGCTGGTAGCTAAAATAAGATTACTATATCCACAATAAGCTAACTGAAGAAGTATCCCCCCTTTTTTTTTTTCCCCACTATTTTTAACTGTTGAGTCCTAAAGTTTCCAACTGATTCAATAGAATCTCTCATGAGCTAATCACTCTTGGAAAAGCTACATTCATTAGCTAACTACTTTGTAAAGCTTTTACTTATGATAGTCATTCTCTGTGGTGTAGATGAAACACTATATGTGTTAGAAATATTTTATTGGAAGTCACTCAGGGTCAATCTACTTATATTTATTTTAAGAATGAGTCTTGTGCTTTCTAATTAGGCTTCTGCCCCAAAATGTGAACATAATAAAGGGGAAAATGGTTTCTGCACCTTAATTTCCTATGCTGTGTTTTCTGCTTCCAAGTAAGTGATAGTAAAAATACCCATAACATTTCAATATCACTTTAATAGGTTATGAAAAAAACCCTGTAATTGAACACTATGTCTGTTATCTATAAAATTCACTGACTGATGCTGAAGCTTTAAGAATTCGTTCAGTCATTTCATTCACTTCCAAGTATGCTCACAATTAGATTTTATTACATACCAGAATCTACCTCTATTAGAAGCAGCGTGTCTTCATTTTTGTAACCTTTGTGTCCACCATTAACTTTTATTACACACCAAAGTCTATTTGAAACAAACTCTATTGTTGCCAGAAAGCAGTTCTCCTCTTGAGTTGTTTTAAAACACTGATCCAGTTTTGACACAGGTTTTCCGGTTACTTTTTCCTTCACTATGCTCCAGTAGTATCGTCTGGAAACACTAAACAGACACCTAAACATTTTTGTTCAGTATGGTGGTTTTCAGTCCTATTTGAAGTTCCTTTTGTGTTTCACTGTGATCTTAGTTGTAGCCTCTTTACCATGTCTGACTTTGATTTTAATGTTGCTGTATTGTTGCATTATTTGGGGTGTAACAAACTGAGTGTACTGCTGTGTGATGTGAAGTATGTTATAATCTTTCTGCCTTGATTTTAGGGATCTATCTGATTTATCCAGCATACTATTTTACCTAAGATTTTCCATCATCACTTGCATAGTACTAAACTCGGTAGCCACTACTTTGAGGACAGAGGTATTGCTGTAAATCCAGAAGAAAAGATTAGGAGTCAAACAGTTCTCTGTAGGAGTATTTTGAGAGTGTGCAGTCTTAAAAATGAATCTAATTAGCTCTAATAACAGACATCATGGAAATCTATAAAACCTGTACAAAAACTAGAAAATTTTTGTACAGAGGCTAATTATATGATTTGCAGAATAAGGATCTTACTGAAGTTGATTTTGTATTTTCTTAAGCCTTCCTTACTTCTGGCTTAGAACTCTATAATTTCCCCTTAACTACAATAATCACAATAAAAAATTCTATTCCACTTACCCTTTTAAGTATTTTGCCTGTTTTGATTTACCTGTGTTAATGGATGCATTTCTTCAGGGAACAGCTAAAAATTATTGAGATACACTGTGATTCCAGATTTCTTTCTTTATACTAATCATACATTGGGTAACATGTATGTGTTGACAAGACTGAATAATTTCTTTGAAATTATTTCAGTTGAAATAATAAATTTATTTTACTGAGTATTAACATGTCATTCCTTAATCTATGTAAATAACCTGACTTGGAATCAAAATATGCCATCCATGCCTGGACTATGTAGTTCATCAATATGCGAGGCTAGTTCAGGTTTACATTGATGTAACATAAAAATTCACAACCAGCTCGCTGACGTTCTCAAAAAATGGTGTAGTTGTTTATTAATTTAGCCTCATAGCTTTAAAGTTTTGATAACATTTACCAAATATTAATTTTTATTTCAGTTACTTTTAAGTAAACCAAGTAAATCAGCTAAGCCCCCTATGAAGACATAAAATTAATAGTGTGTAATTATAGCTTAAATGATAATAAAAACAAACTAGTTGCTGCAGGTGGAAGAATAATAATAAGCTCAAGGATTATTGTTCACCCCTGTAACATTTCTTAAAAAACCGCTAACATTTTAACCAGCTGTTTGACATTCTTTCTCATAAAGACCATTTTAACAAGGTAGGTGAGAATGTATCAACTCTATCAGGTGAGAATGTATCAACTCTATCAGAAGCGGAAAAGAAAGATGCAAAGAGGTCAGATATTGCCAGTTCACTGCTTAAATACCTAATTTAAAAAAAGACTCTTTTATCCCTTTTAAAACTGTGACTTCTCTATCTTTACATGATTATGTAGCCAAGAGAGCTATTTATGTATTCTGATTGGTTTGAACACAAGATTAAAAATGAAAGCTGCTAAACAGAGACAATGCACAGTGACTGTGAGTGCCAGTGGAGCTAAGGACCAGGTCTTCCTGGGATCCAGTGATAGGACATGTGGGAATGTTCAGGAGAGGTTCAGACTAGGTATCAGGAAATACTGCAATGGCTTCCTAAAGAGGTGGTCAATAACCTGTGCCTGTCAGAGCTCAAAAGGATTTTGCACAGTGCCCTTAAAATATATGCTTTAGTTTTTGGTCAGCACCAAAGTGGTCAGGCAGTTAGACTAGATGATGACTGTAGGACCCCCCAGCTGAAATTTATTCTGTTCTGTTCCATTCCATTCTGTTCAGTTTCATTCCAAACCAGTGCAGTTTTTTGACTACCTAGGGAACTACAATCCCTACATTTTTTGCACACCACATTCTTACTGTGCTTATCTTTCCTGTATTCTTCCACAATGACAAATGACTGCATGTAACAGTCAGATTCATTCTTATTTGCATGTCACTTTTATGCAGCTGACATTCATAAAAGATGAGAACATTGAGGTTTTTTTCCCATGGAAATTTTCTATGAAGTAAAGTGAAGAGTAAGGGGTCTGAAGGTTATAGATGTTAAGGAGCTACTCACAGCCAGGATACTTATAATTGTACAGAACCTTTTCTGATATGATTGATTCTCCCCAAGCAAATCATCAGTGGTATAAAGAACTTTAAACACCCTGAAATATAAGAGAGGAGAAGGTTCCCACTAATTTTGATTGGATCTTTAGCACACCAAAGCTCATAGTGGACAGACCTTAATATTCTGTAGTCATAGCAAGCAGACATTAATGCCACCCACTTTGGCTGTGTATATACATATACACTTTGTGTATATACATTTGACATTCTTTGGCAGACGCACTAGATTTTATAGTGCCTGAATGTGGCATGTCAAGACTCTGATTTACCTTGCTGTTTCCACAGTCTGAGCGTGCTCTAAAGGAGCAATGCTTAGAAAAGAGTTATAGTTAGACTCTAAAAGAGCATACAGAATTTTAGTAAAACCATTAGGACAGGTTTTAATAGAGTATGATGGAAAAGCCTAATGTGCAATCCCAGAAAGAATAAACATCAATACTGTAAGACTCTCATGGGTTCATGACACCTTGATTAGCAGATCATTGTGGACTAAGAACTTCCACATGCAATTTCTCAGGGCATCAAGCTCAGGAGACAAAGGACTGTGAACAAATCCCAAAAACTCACAAAGAAGGGGCAAGATGGAGGGAAAAAAAATCACTGTCAGCTCCTAGAAGGCACCAAAAGGCATATAAAAAATGAGGACATAGTCACCAACCTGAAAAGAACACAGGATATATGGGAAGAGTCAGCAGATGGCATACCTTGTCCTTTGTGTCTTAGGAGGAAACTTTTGCAGACCTGGAAAGTTGGGTACAAGTGTTTTGATACCCAAATACTTGGGTATATCCACTTGGATATATGTCTGGGTACTCTTGTGTATGTGGGCAAGAAAACAGTGATGGTGTCAGTTTTGTTTAAAGATAATTGGGATCACCTCCTATAAAATTGTTGCTACAATAGAGCCCCTATGTTGCAACATTATTACCAGTGAGGGCATGAAGATTATTTCAGTAGGGCATGAAGATTATTTCAGTATCCTAGCTGAATTCCTTATTTTGCTCTGTGGGTGCACATGGCTTTTACTTTACTTACTACACTCTACAACCCACTTGTTTTCTCGGTTTTACCTTTCCAATTCTCTCACCCATCCCATCAGGAGAGAAAGAGTGAGCAGATGTGTGGTACTTAGTTGCCAGCTGGGGTTAAACCACAATACAAAGTTTGCTGTCTGTATTAATCTGAATCACTTCCTAGAATCATAGAAAGATCTGGGTTGAAATAGACCTTAGGGATCATCTAGAACCAACCGCCCTGCCATAGTCAGGAACATATTCCACTAGATGAGGTTGCTTCATGCCCCATCCAACCGGGCTTTGAACATTTACAGGAATGGGGCAGCCACAGACTCTCTGGGTAACCTGTGCCAGTGTCGCACCACCTCTTGTCATATCACTGCTTGCTTTTATAAAAAGTCCCTCTCCAGACTTCTTGTAGACCCCTTTTAGGTACTGGAAGGCTGGTATAAGGTCTCCCTGGAATATTCTCTTCTGCAGTCTGAGGAATTCTCTCAGCTTGTCTTCATAGCCCTCTGATCAAGTGGGGTGTTGCCAGAGCAGAGAGGGTCAGGATCACCTCATTTGACCTGCTGGTCTTGCTCCTTTTGATGCAGCCCAGCATATGGCTTTCTGGTTTACTGGGCTGCAAGCACACATTGCTGATTCACCCCTATCACACCTCCTTTTTTTACGCTACTCTTTTAAACCCAAAAACCCATGGAGACAAAAGGTTATTGTCTGCCTGATACAGCCTTATTAAAACCATTCTCTTTTCTTTTAAGTAAATAGTTTTTTATATGTGCTTTGAAATACTGTGTTTAATTTGCACAGTAAGTGCATGTAAATTCATATTGAATAAGTCCATGCTGACACTCCTTTTTCTGTGCAGTAAGTGCATTTTTTGGAGGCTTTGTGTGAATACGGTCTTCTATTAAATTGTTATAAAATGGATGATGTGAAAGCCATATGAAGGAATGGAAAAATGGATTACTCATCAAAAAAGGTAATTTGTAATTATGTATGGGTAGAATCACCAGCTATTTTTTAAATTTCTCTTTGTTGGTAGAATATCAATTTTATACAAATAGTAAACATGAAATTGCAGCAGACACTGTGTGAAGAAACAAGTACTTAGCATACAAATCCATAGTGTAAAGGATGCGGACATAGAGAACAGATGGTCTGCCAATGAAAGAAAACTAAAACAAAAAGAGAAAACAACATTAAACCAAAATTTTATTCTGCAGCCTCAGAGGAAAATTTAACAGTCTATTTGGAAGTTAAACGTACTCCTATAGCTCTGTTCACATCTCTGGTGTCAAACAATCCCTTCTTCATTTTTTTTTCGTTTCAAGGTCTGCAAAAAGGGTTTTCTAAACCTCCTTGTCTCAAAGTTAACACAAAATAAATCTTTGCATTTTTACTTTCTTTAGGGTCAGAGAGAATCAAGGCCAAGCTCTCCCGCCTGAATGTTAAAATAAAAACAACTTAAGACACTGCTGCCTTCAGGCAGCTTTCTTTCCCTAAGAAACTCCATTACTGTTTACCATCAGACAACTACTTTATGTTTGGGGTTTTTTTTTTCACCTTTCTGTAGGCTCACAGCTGTTCAGAATTCAGTAGTTTCCAGAGTCTTGTTTCCAAATAATAATTCCTATTTAATAGAATATCAATGTGCCTCTGCTTCCTACTCTACTATCTTTACTGCGTATCCTGGACTTATATGGATAACAGACTGGTGTTTTTTCTTGAAAAAAACAGGAAATTTCAAGACCACATAAAAAATGATCTCGTCAATCCTAAAATAGAATCAGTTCAGCTTGAATTAAACACTGAAATGCTTGCTTTATTATCTAAGTTATGACAGCCTGTCCTCCTGTGTTTTTCAGAGAAAGTATTTTTCTTT